>NC_141785.1:12945850-13002345 GCF_054643075.1 Acanthaster planci | reverse complement strand
GATAAAACTTTAATTGGTATCTTGGCAATGTATTACTTGGCTTTTTACTAGTTATGTGGTAAAAACCAAATTTCTTGAGATTGCTTCCACTTATATGAACATGTACATTGTATAAAAGTCTTTCATTTTATTTTTGGCCCATCAAGGTTAAATTGCCAGTTTAAAATTCACTGCACAACTAAACATTAACTAACACTAAAAATTTATATGAAATTATTAAAGATTAAATAGAAATTCATTAACAAAATAATCTAAAACTTAAAAATTTGTCTAAAACCTAATAAAAAATTCACCCTCTTTTTGCTGTAAAAGTCAGTCCGTCAAAAATTCCTTCCACTTCTCCCTCTACGGTACACGCATGTAGACATACATTGTACATGTACAGTATGATGTCATTTGACTAATACATGTATTTGACTGATAGGACAACTTGATACAGACTGCATCTTTGTATGAGACTTAATTGAAGGATTAATTTAAAAGTTTATTTAAAAATAATTAACAATCCTAGTTTAAACTTAATTTTTGATTAATTCGGAATTACTTGAAAAATGAGTAAAATGAAGCCATTCTTTGAAGAATTAACACTGTTGCTAATGGATACTAAGATACTTGGTGGTGGCAAACAATGATCCTTTCCTTTTCAGTGTTTTGAGCACCGTCGGTTTTGAACACTGGACTTGGGGGGCTGGTCTATGGTCTCAGAACTGCCCCCCCCCACTTTGCAAATTATTCCACCACTGGTGGATTTGAGTATGCATTAGATCAAACTTGATGCAAACAACCAAACAGAACCGTTACATTTGCTGCTACCAAGTATCTCAAAAGGCTCAGATTCCACTGGCTAAAAATTTGTGATAATTTCTTTCAAGAAAAATTCAGGTAAATTTCATACATGTAGCACATCAATAAAATGAGTATCCATGTAAACATTGAAATGACTCGCAATCGTCACCTTTAAAAGTTGTAGAGAGTTGCAATTGATTCAGAAGCAATGACTGAATTAATTTAAATGTTATGATATTTTTTTTCCAATAACAAAAGCCGGTACATTTCATAATGCCAGCCTTCGTGTATCATGTACGTAGATGTAAACATACAAATGTTATATTGATAAGACTTACTGTGGTCATGATTAAAACATACAAGTATGCATTTGAAATTGAGCCATAGCAGAAGCAGTAAGCACATCCTGTAATAAATCATACACTGGGAACTCCATGTACCTCTAACCTCTAGCACATTGTAGCAATGCTTCAAAAAGTCTTCCAAAGGTCATCAATTAAAATTCCACTTCCAGACAAATTTCATCATTCCTTTGTTTAATTTCTAACCAATACATTGGACATCGCCTATTTTAGTTCACTTGAAGGTGCATTGTACCGTAATTATACTCATGATAAGGATATAAATGGGCACCAGCCTTCACATATTGACACAATCTTTCACTTCCAGAGGGAAATCTAAAAATTGCAGCCTTTTTTAGGTAAGATAATTCTTGTAAGTTACATGTACTGGTATTACTGAGAATAAAACTCACCACTTAAAAAATTTAGTCTTCAGCACCCAATCACGAGTGTTTACGCGGAGGTAGGGAAAATGGGTCTGTGGGGTCTCTTTCGGACTTTTCAGGAAAACATTGTGGGAAAAACTTTTGTGCTTTTAGACCAATTCTATTAAAGTAAATTTGTAATGTAGCAGACACCTATTTTAACAAATGTATGAGCACCCTTCAAAGTTGGGGTGCACAAAAAGGCAAACATCATTTTCTGACATCCAGGTCACTTGCTCTAAGTACATAGACAACAATCTTTCAGTGATCGGTCTGTTGCTGGGCATGGTCTCATACATGTACAGTAGTTGAAGTTGATTGATACAAAAGTACTGTAAATGGCATATGATCAAAATGGAGAGTGCATGAAAGACTTCACTGCAGAAAAAAACAAAGGATGCAATAGATGAACCAGGTTTTAAGCAGTAATTAGAAGGATGAGGATTTTAATATTATTTTTTGTACACGTACATGTACTGGCATACATGTACATTAGCCCAGGCGTTTTTGTAAGGATAGAGGTAAACGCACTAAGTAGCCTTGATCACTGAGAGTTCTTACAGCAAGTAATTCTGTATTGTAGAGATTACAATACTTTCCCTTCCAACTGATGTTCAAAAATAGCGTCTGTCGCAAAACCAGCTTTATCACTGTAAAACCTTAGTGACTCATGTACTCGTATAAGTACCGGTACATGTGTATACTGGTGCCCATACATGAAGGCTTGAAGCAGTCCTGTTGTGGTACAATTTTCGGAAGGTAGGCCTCGAGCTTATGAAAGCCTGTTCAGTATTTTTAGCCAACACGTCCATTTACATCAGATACTCAATTTGGATAGCATAATGGGAAGGTTAAATCCAGTAATGCAACTCAATCTTGTATTGGACATACATGTACATAGCATATAAGTAAGTCACATGCATACGCTCAGAAAATATCTGTTGCATCCGTCCATCATAATCTTTGATGAAAGGGTTGAAAATCGTGAAAAGGAAACAGCAGATGTGCCTTACCTTGAATACTGAAAAGCAGCAAGCCAAGACTGCATGAGCTTGGGTCAATATATCCATGGAGATCTGGATCTCTGCTGCTCCTTGTCTTTTTCCATCACTCCTCTGTTAACTAAGTCAGGATCGAGGCTGCAGCTGCTCAATACCTGAGCTGAATCTACAACCATCTTTGCTGTTAGTGGTTAATGATGACCCCTGATCGGTGACAACGAATTGGTTTCCCAGATGAGGAACAATAATCTTTCTCTAACACAGACTGATGGACTGGATCTTAAATTTAAACAGTTCGCTGTCATAGGATGTGTGAAAACAATTAGGCAGTCTGCCTCTCACAGACAGCTGATTGACTAATAAGCCGCCACACGTTCCTCAAGTCACTACCTTCAGCCATCCCTACCGGTATTCATCCATTTGTCATGTTTGTTTGGCAGAGGCCGCACAAAGTCCAAGAAATTCCGAGGTCGTGGACCAGCTTTACCTTGGCTGCTGTGCACAAAAGCCTGCTGTGATATCACTTAGTGCAAAACATGAGATTACATTTAGAAATAAAGTACATATTTTGTTCAAATGATTATCACGAATCAATACATCTCGCATTCACCTTAGGGTGCATCTGAACATTATGCCATAGAAATATACCACATCTTTCAAAGAATAACATAGGGTTAAGACATTGCACAGATCATAACAAAACTGTTTCGTGATCAGGTGACCTCTCCAAATTAGTTTGGAAATATGTACTTTCTTGCGGGCTAACATGAAACTTTATTGAATATTACATAAAAGTTGGCAGAGAAAGAAAACCAAACCTGGGAACAGGCAAGAGTGGGCTTTTGGTACGAAGTGGCATAACCTATGGCAAGATCAATTGGCATGTTAAAAAGGCAAGAGTGGGCTTTTGGCAAGAAAGGGGCAACAGATGGCAAGATTTATTGGCAATAAAAACAGGCAAGAGTGGGCATTTTGGCAAGGAATGGCAATAAAATATGGCAAGATCGATTGGCAATAAAAACAGGCAAGAGTGGGCTTTTGGCAAGGAATGGCAATAAAATATGGCAAGATCAATTTGGCAATAAAAACAGGCAAGAGTGGGCATTTTGGCAAGGAATGGCATAAAATATGGCAAGAATATTTGGCCAAATAAAAAGGCTGGATTGGATTGGATCACAGGCAAAAGTGGGAACTGTTCTTGGTAGAAGGATACCTAATGCCGAGTCATTTCTTTTAGAAACATTTACAAAATAAAAAGACAAAGAAACTTGTTATGGAGCACCAATGTGGACACAATTCACTTGCACAATTATGTTTTAAAGGTATTAGCTTCAGAACCAGGATATGAATCAACGCGCGCGTACATGTACTCTGTTCATTTGCATAATTACTGGTTGAAAATGTTCACAATTTGGTACTTTGTAGTGTGACCCATTCAACTACCAAAGCCCCCATGTTCATTCAGCCTGATGCCAAGGTCCCTGTTAGTCTCCCAAGCATAGGCCTGCCACATTCACAGGTGATCTACCAGGTTCAGTCTTGAGGTCTTGCATGCCCCAGGATGTTGCAGAACTTGTTGGTGTGGAACACTGCCACCCAGGATGCACTGGAAATGACAAGAGCCCCCTGTGAAGGGAAGTGTAGTAGGCAAGGCAAACCTGATGGGTAGACCTTGAGTGTACGAGTCTCTTCAGCTGATGAAAGAGTCAGGATCTGTGTCTCAACTTGATGTGCCGTGAATCAGTTGTGCTAGAATGTTGCCCCGACATAATGAAGTTGTTAGCAGAGAAAACCTTAGTCACTGATGCAGACCCACGGAACACGGGTACCGATGACAGGTAAGTCGATCCCAAGGCACAGGATGAATTGGTCGTGGAGATGCCTATCTATGTATGTGGATCTCTGGCAAACAAAGAGACTGAGGGTGCCGCCAGACTGTGTAAGGGCCTTGACATCTGGGAAGAAGACTCAACAATTCTGAAACTGATCCATGGTGAGCCAGATGCTGCTATGTTCCCAGCTAAAGTATCTTGGGAATTGCTGGAAATCTTGTGCCGTGTGATGAAGCAAAGAAAATGTCATCCTTGTACCGAAAACAATCTGTTGCTCTCAAATCCACGAAAGCAGTGATGCCAAAAAAACACTCCGACATGATGATATCCGCTGGAACTGCGAGGGTAGTAACCCCAGGGAAATTCCAGAGGTCGCCCAAAGAATTGGTTTGTCCAGTGAATGGGGGACAGTAAGATTGGGGTGAATGGGAGGATCCAGTTCAAAGGGAAGGTTCCACATTCACAAAGGGAGTTGTCATCAAGTCTTCATCCCCTGGTGATGAAACAGGCCCCACCCACGGGGATGCCGGTGAATACCGAGACTGCATTGAAATTACTCATGTTACTGTTGCGATACCGTGCCATGTTATTAATATGGATGATGTTAGTGATGAGTGATGTAAGTGATGTAAATGATACATGCAAGTTAGTGAGGAAAGAGACCCAGTCATGCAGTGTTAGTGTTAGAAGGATGATGTTAGGATGACGATGTTAGGATGATGACATGCAAGAGCCCATGCAATGAACCAGAACATCACACGATATCCCAACAGCACCATGAACAATCTCAATGCAGTCCACTGCTTAAGAAACAGCTGGTATTCACCGTCATCCCCGTGAGCGAAGTCTGTCCCATATCCAAGGAAGATTACAAGAAGACAACTCCCTTCGTGAACATAAAACCTTCCCTCGGGACTGGATTCACAAAACTCCCACCCACCTGCCTCCTACTGTCCCCCTTCCAGTGGACAGATCGATTAATTGGGCGGCCTCTGGAATTTCTGCGGTTTTAGCGAACATCATCATGCAGGAGGTCACCGCCTTCGTAGATCTGAGACCAAGAGATTGTCTTCAGTACAAGGGCTCCTTGCTTCATCACACGGCATAGAATCTACAGTAGTTCCCAGGAGATTTCAACCAGGTCCACAGCAGCATCTGGCCCAGCAAGGGTCAGAAACAGAACGTGAATCCCGTCCCCAGATGTCAAGGTCCTGTAACAGTGCAGCGACACCCTCAACCCCTAAGTTTACCAAAGATTACCAACACACACAAATGGGTATCTCGACAACTCAATCCTTCTTGCGCCCCAAGATCGAGTCACCTACCATCAGCAACCGTGTCCAGCAAGCCTGCATCAGGCAAGGTCTTCGCCAGTAACACACTCCAATGTGCCAAGACAGCATTATAGCACAAACAGATTCAGGACGCATCAAGTCAAGACACAAGATCCATCGTCTTTCATCAACCAAAGAGCCCCCTACACCCAAGGTCGAACCCACCAGGCTTACCTCACCCACTACACGCCCCAACACAGGGTAGCTCTCATCATTCCCAGCACATCCTGGATGACAGTGGCCCACATCAACAGATCTGTAACAGCCTAGGGTAATTCAGACCCCAAAACCTAGCCCAGCAGACCTCCTATAAATGTGACATGACCTACACTAAGGAGACAAACAAAAACTTCAACATCAGACGAAGAAACACAGAGTCCATGGTAGGTAGAATGGGTCACATAATGCCCCCGTCCCTCCCTCCTTCTACCAAGAACAGATACTGGTAGGCCTACCAAACAACTTTATTTACAGTAGTTCCCACAATTTGCCTGTGCATGCCAAATCCAAAAATGTTACGTCTGGCACAGCACTAATTAAAAACTAAACCTGTATTACCTTTACGATTCTCAGCCTTCGTCTGTAGTTTCAAGGTTTAAAAAGCAGAATTTCCGGTATTAAAAATGATGAAAACGGGTTTTAAAATGAATAAGAAGAACAACTAAAATGCAACTCAAGAGCGCACAATAAAAAGCATGTACTAAAATGAACGATTAAAAAATCCGCGGTCATGTGATTGCGCGTGGTGCGGCGTTAAGTAACAGAGCTTGAAAGTAAAAGGTCAACCGGCGAGCTTCCGGAACCCTAGCGCTGTCCGCGATCCGCCTACCATGCCTATGGAGTTTTTACATTCAAACGATTGTAAGTTATTAAGGACCTTTTACGTCGAGCGATATCGTACCTAGGTCTCCTTGTTCATGCACGTTTGTTTTCATTCGCCGTGCTTTCTTGAAAACGAGATTGTACAACCTTGCAAAGATTTACCTACCTGCAGTCGATGGGTTCCAGATTCCGTTAAGTTGACATCGCGCATTTGTTGTCAGCAAAGGTTTGATAAAATATTAGAATTTTTCGTAAAAGTAAAATATTGCTTTATGTTTATTACCTTATAAATCATCAAACTATGTAAAATATTGTGGTCTGTTTCATTTTGGCTTTTACCTACAGACTACCATAAAATTTCAAACAGTAAATATTCTATTCTGAGCTGAGAAAGAGACTGCCGCATTGCACTGTTCTCCGTGTAATTTAGACTTTTGGGGTGATGGGCCATTTTTGGCAGGATCATAGACATGCGAGCAAATGTTTTCCAAAGCCCTTTTTCCAAGTTGGATTTTTAAAGAAGAAACTGAACGAAAAAATATTACAAATTCCAAAATCTTTATACGTATATTATTTTTGCTATCCAAGGTTCCGGAAGCTAGCGCACCATCATGGGTCAACTTTCAGGCTCTATTCATATGAACGACATGATCTTGCATAACGTACGGAATTTCCACCAATCAAAGTGGCCAGATTTGCAGCCTCGTTCATTTATAATGCAGGTGTGGACTACGCAAAACAAGTCCGGAAATGTGATTGGCTGTTATACCACTTTCGGTATAGATGCGCCTATTCGCTGTGTACAAATGGCTGGCACGTTCGCCAAGTCAGGATTTCTGAACTGAACTCATAGTAATAAGTGGACAAAGGAGGGCGCGAAGCAAGTAACGGCGCCCAGTCTTGCCCGATGTGTATCAATCCTAGAAACCAAGACGTCACAGAGATCACGACTTGAGTCAAATCTAAGGGTGCACCCTGGTAATTAGGCCAGAAATATGTCCGCCGAGCTCATTAATAAAAGTGATAGACTCAAAGTATTCTATATTAGAGGGTCCTGAGAGACATGGAACTGAGGAATTCAAGAAATATGAGACTGGACCTCTGGGCCGGACTCAGGGCTTCCAATTCTGAGCAATTTGGATGCAATCGGGTTTAAAAGTGGCACTATTTGAGCCATTTTGCTGAGGGAGGGTTTTTCAAAATGGCTACTTTTCTGGACAGGGACATTTTCTGCATTTTAGGGGTGGTCTGCTTCTGGTGAAAATTTCTCAAAAATTCATAGGTCAACCCCCCGAAAATTGAAAGGAAAATGAAAGAGGACATGTGGAACATCATTTTTCTGTGCAGCCTGAACACCTGTGAGAGTTGTGAGTATTTTTAAAATATTTGTGAAGTATGGGGATTTATCACTGCTGTCTGTGGGAATTTATTTGTAGTGGTGCACCCCTAAGGAGCAATGCGCCCTTAGCTCTAGTGCCCAAAGGTGATGCAGACTAAACGAGCGAATTCCAGTTTTGGACTGGTCCCCGTCCCTATCTTTATACACGGAACAGTGGTTAGAAGGCACCCTGTAGATAAGGGTGGCTGAACCAGAAATAAAAGGTTATTTGTGCTTCTGGGGCCAATTTTATAGCTGCTTAAAATTAAGCACAACATTTGTTTCAGCGCGAAAAACCCTTCTTGAAAAGCAAAGATTACCAACTCAAAACTATGTGATTATCATGCTACTGAACCCAAAGTCAGATGAATAACATATTTATCACATGGAGGTTTGGCTGGTAATCTGATTTGTCAAGCAAGTTTTTTTTTTCACGCTTAAGGTTCAGCAAATTTTGTACTTTAGCAGCTCTATGAAATTGGCCCTAGGACTTCAATGTCGATAGCACATCGAAAGTTGTTTTCCATCATATTCATCGCCGTGGGAATACAAGGGCAAGGTTGTTTTTCGCCGACCCTGGCAGCCACTCGCGGGAAGTACAAATCGCAGTGAGATCGCATTGGCCAAATTTTGTACTACGACCATGTTTAGCGCGGTGCCGAAACCGTCGGATACTAACATGAAAAAAAAGGACATTTAGTTACTTCGTTAAAACTCAACTCAAAAAAAAAATGTCTTTTGCACTTATTTCCCAGCAAATTAATTCATACGAATTGAAAAAGTACTTAAATAAAAGAAAGAAAGCCTGCATGCTAAATATCAATCTGTAACTTCAGAAATCTAACGATGAACTTGAAATTCGGTGGTAACGCAGATAAACTGTTACTGCAGATCATGCTTCTATAGTCTGTCAGTTTTTGCTAAATACAATTTATGTCATTTATTAGGATAAACATAAGTAATAATCTGGTTTTACGATAAATTGTGATGAATCTAACCTTTGCTGAAAGGTCTACTCGACTGAATCGCACTAGTGGCACGTCCATAGACCTTGGCCTACGTGAAACTAACACTGCCAGACTAGTGCCAGTACTAGCATACGTGGCCGTAATAGCTTTCCTCTACGCTTTTCCACAAGTGAAGATGGTCAATGAAATTCGTCTGTTTGTTTGTTTATATAAATCCCAGAATATGAGACTTAGAAAGCGTTTTATTCTTTTGCAACCAATTTGAGTGTACGCAGGAGATCATCAGAATAAAAAAAAAGCTATGTGGGAAACGCCTCATCTCACTATATCACACGCTTACTGAGTAGGGCGCTGCGATTAGTCAAGTGAAGGAGGATTAAAAGTTTGAATGCGGAAATAATTTGAGTGACGACCAGTCACTGACATCAGTCATGGATTGATTACACTTTTAGAGTTCATCCACATCCTTTTCACGTGTGGATGTCCTTCAAATTAGTAATTGTTACAGCGTATGAGTTCTATGACGGTATAACCATTCTCAAGAATTTTGCGAAATGGAAGTCAAAGGAGGATCGGTTATAACAGTGTGGATATATGTTTGGCCGAGTTGCACTGCACTGGTACATATGGGTTCTTCCTTATTGTAGTTCAGCTGGGTTTCCACGCTACATCATTAATGCACTCCTTCAAGCATTTTATAACTCAGTGAATACGAAACACATTTTCTTTACAGTATTTTCTCATCTCCTGCTGAATTTGGGGTGCATAGATAGAACTATCAATACGGCTTGCATCTTCATTATAATATCCAGAAGTTCAGTGACTCTATTTCATTTGACTTACTCCATTATACACGTTCACACACTGGTCACAAATTTCTGCTGAATTAAATTATTATTTGCCAGGACTGCAACAGATTTGTGAGCTTGTCTGCCGGCAACGGAAGTGTGTATTATGAGTCGTGTCAAGTCCAGTACTACGCTCGATTTATTTTCATTCCAGATCTGCTCATCGAGACTCCAAACTCATCGCAATGGGATGCAATTGTTATTTGGGGGGGGGCATGACGGGCACCGAATTAACTTTTCGAGCTGAATGCAGTAATGTACGACGACGAGTGATAATGTTTGCCGTCCCATTGATCCTCGAAGACGACCGAAGCTTATGACAGGACCAGGCCTAGTCAGGATACCGTTGAAAAAATCACGGGTAAGCCCTGGGCGGTTAAGTTGCCAGTGCGCAAGTAGACTGAAGTGGTGTGATCCGAGAACTTTTTTGCTGAAACTCGTGGACGTCGTGGCCGCACTGCTTAGTCTAAAAGAAAGCAAACGGCTTAAGAAAAAGGAACTTTCAGATTCAAGGTCAATGTTGCTTCCGTGGAAAACACTCTGCTCACTCCGAACAATGAACACATTCTTCCGAGTGTCAATTAGGTCAGCAAAATGAAGCTCAAATTCACAGTTTGATCTGGTTGGAAATAGTTTGTCAATGAAATTTTATCGAAGACACAGAAATAAGTGTGGAAAGGGCGATTGTACTAACTCGTGTTAGGCTTGAATGCCGCTCGGCAAAAGCATGTACATAAGAAATCCTTCAGACTTTGTGGGCTAAACTGGTAGTAATGAGAACCATAATACCAGGAATAAAAACTGAAGAACGAAGGATACTGACCTAAATTTCCTTGGTAGCCTTAGAAACTCGAATTAACGGTGCTTTTGATAACCAGGCTTAATTGGTTTTAATAGGAACATAAACATTAATAAGAACCTACAGTAAATATTATTTTGTTCAGCTCGACGTAATAATTACGTTACAGCAAGGACTGGGTGCTACTTTGGTTTGTTTTATTTACAGAATTAACAAAGATATCTCATAAGTTTCATACAGTATGATTTGAATTTTTCGTAATATCTGACAACATGGTCAAGAAGTTTCAGATGTGTTTAGTGCGTTACAGCTTGAAACAATATCCTGCGTATCATATCACACTTTCATTCTGTCAGGTATCTCCTAACTACGCAAGCGTATAATTATAAGGGCCATTTGCAATACACTGGACAGCAAAAGAAACTTGCCACTTCTGTCAAAGGCCACACATAAAATTTCACTCCATAGAAATAAACAATTTTTATACACAGGTATGCTGCAACATGCCTTACTAATCACATGCCCAAAAAGAAGTGATTATCTTTATAACAAAGAAGAAATTGACATGCACAGCAACTTGGTTACTGAATCAAAAGTCACAGCATGTAACAGAAAGCGCCTTACGTTTTAAGCAGAAATCAATGTCACAGGACGAAATAAAGAAGCCACAATCATTACTTTTCAATAATGTGTATGCATAGTCAGTAAGGATGGCATCCCTATACAGAAACCACTCGTGCACATCATTTTGACAAAACAGGTGTACACTTTGTCATTGGTTGTTTAAAATCTTGTCCATTCATGGGTCATTTTTGCTTGGTGGAGAGTGCTTTTCCATGTGACTTTTGATCCATCAGTCTAATTTGTTCAGTCATCTGTGTCAATAATATCACAAGCTGTATACCATTGCAAAGAGGACATTCTACGCTTATTTCTCTTTCCCACATATAAAGTTTTTGCCATTGCAGTTAAACTTTTTGAAGTGGACACCCTGTGTAAGTATAAATGAAAAGGCACGGTAATCTTTCCAACGGGCAGTCAACTAGGGAATGCAGAATAGTCTACCCAATTTGCAAAGATGGAAATTCACGCCGCGAATGAGATTTCTTTTGTTTTTTGTTGGAAATCAAACTGTTTTGAAATACCAAATCTCCTTTTGTTTGAAATGATCTGAGACCCAATCTCAATGCATTCCACCCTGATGATACATAACAGGAATTTTGAAACTACTGAAATATTCGCTGCGGCGGGAGTTCAGTTTGACACCGCGGCAAGGTCATATAACAGTGAGATAGGCATTCAACGACTTAAGTCACTGCAGTAACTTGTGGCCTCTATATGCTTCCGTATTAAAGAGAGAAACTTCCAATTAACCTGTCTTTTCTTTGCTGATGAGGCAGCACTTCAACTCATGGCGGGTAAAAAGTTTTGATTTGTAAAAGTTTTTATTGATGAAAGTTTTGGTCTTCACTGCTTTTGTTCCACTTGGGACAATCCATCCCATGGGTTTTTTCATTTTTGAGATTTTATACTGCAAAAAGTGACACTAATCTGTCTGAAAACACTTGGGGCATACAGGACTTTGTCACTCTCCTTTCACCTGCCTATATGCCATTGACTCATTTGTTTTTCATTTCATGAAAATGGGAGTTTTAAGCAGGTGAACAGAGTGCTAATGATCCGTTTGTAGTTGACACCATTACAAGGCATGTCACACGAGTCAAAAGTAACAAGGACAACACAAAGGAATACTTTTGTTGCACATCATTTGTAGCTTGTGACTTAAATTCAGACTGGAGGTCTTGTTGTCTTGTGACAATCCCGTGGAGTCCTGTGACAGTCTTAAGAGAACAATGCTAATGATGCAAGTGGTCATTACTATGAACATCTGTATGCACCAGGCAATGTTGGGGAAGAATGCAATTTTAAACAGGATTACCTGGAAGTTTTACAAGGTTTAACAGGGTTGGTGAGGTGCCTTGGGGTAAACCTCGAGATAAGTTTGCATTCTTTCCTTAACTGACCAATATACATGTGTATCAATATACATGTACATAAAGAAATATCAGAGAATAATTGAACAGAAAAAACCTATTGTCAATTGTCCACAAATGGTTGAACAAATATCATGTCATCAAAATACACAACCCTCCTAATGACCACAGTGAACTTGTGGCATTAACACCAAAGTCTACGGGAAGTAGCCCCTGTGGCTGACTAGTGGCTTTCACAGGCAGACATGCTAGTCTTAACCAAAGCAGAATAAATTGGACTCAGCAGTTCACAGCAGTTTAAAGTCTTCTCCCTGGTCCAATCTCATGGGAAGGCTAGCAGAACATGTCGCTAAGCACATTTTCTGGCTGACTGAAAACCAGCCAGGGACCAGTTACTACCAACGCACATTGCAACATTTTGGCTGTAACCCATCTGTGCTGGACAAAGTCTCTCCATGCTAAGCAAACATACATGCTTCATCCCCTGCACAAATTGGACATAAATTTAAGTGGCATAGTCTCTTATCCATTGATTTTGTTTTTTTCGCCGTATGTACCCTATGATGCACATACATAGGAAGTGTAATGGCTACTTCTTCATTGTTGATTATTGCCACCTTCATGCAGTAGTACTCGTTGACAAGACAGGGAGGCTGATGATCCAGATCAATGTGAACATATGCAGGCCGTGGATGCACACTGTTGAGAACAAATTGCTAGATGTAAACAAGAGCTTAAATTGCTATAACAGAGATTGAGATCGTAGAAAAAAGTTTTTGAAACTGATCCGACTTTTCACACAGCTTCAATGCCTTAGTATGCACCACAGCTTACAAAAGTTTTATGAAAATTCAATCACTAAGTGCGGAAGAGATAATCATCTTCACCTTCAGACTACGATGAATTAGCAGGCAGTCTACCATACACATTGCAGTCAGCTGATAGCTTTCCTCCTGTTAGCGGTCTTGTTTCATTACTGACTCACTTTGCTTTCAACTTAATGGCAAATGGGACTGGGCAACGCAGGGAAGTCAGTTATTCACTTAAAGTGGAATCAGCAAATGCAAAGATACTTAGAATATTTGTTCATGATCATATGACATAAATTTGGGGTTCAGCGCAACAGTGCTTCTGAAGTAAATCTACAGGAAGTGTTTGATTCAGCAAGAAGGTTTGATTACCTGGTGGTCTCTCCAACACCCAGTTGGTCTGGATTAGATGGACCTTGTGTATACATGTAGATCACCACGTCTTGAATATTCACGAGTTAGGCTGCATGGGCCCAAACTCCTTGCCAGTAGAGAACACACGTTGCTTGGCCTCATCACCAAAGGGATCTATGTAGAATGAATAATACTATGTGTTGCAAGAACCGACTGGATTTTGCATTTCTTATAAGAAAAAATACACTGTATGTAGTCTCTAAACTTTGCAGAGTGCATGCTCAATGCTGTGGTACTGGTACATCATGAGCTTAGGGCTCTGTGTATCACAATCCACAGAAAATCCATTCAAATACAAACAAGCAAGGAAAAAGGCTTGGGAGACACCGTCTCCAAAACTCTCATCAAACAAGCTCAAACTCTGTAGGTAAAATTCTCAGGACCACACTTTTTTCATTGTACCCGAATGAGTACTTGTTGGCCACTACTTTAAAATTTCAGGAGCACAGTAACGTTTGTTGTAGCGCCATGTCAGTGTCCCTCACTTGTGTTGTACATACCATAGACAACTTCTAAAAACCACAATTAGTGTTAACAGGCTAGGGTCAATGCAAATAATGTTCATCCACATCACATTTGTCATACACAAGGTAACCACAGTCCAAAATCAATTTTTTTCAATACCACCTACATGACAACACGAGTATGACCTGTATGACCTTGGTACCTGTTTGATGTCAATACTGGATACCCTTAAAATCTAAAAAAAATACACATTAACAAATGGCACCGCACATAATCTCGGCGGACCATGTGCCCGAAACAGGGATCTTTTTTTGTACATCAACGGTGCGGCCACCTCAGGATATGAAATTCCTTCGGCTTGTGTTCACAGGTTTGCTGTTACAATGGGTGGGGTATGTGACCTCTGAACCACAGTTATGACTGCGGGACAGGGTTTTTCAGTGGTATGGTGATTTTCCAGCAATTCTGCCCTTCACAATGAAAGTTCACATACATTCTATACAAAGATTTCTGTCTGTTTTTCAACAGGCAGCCAGGATGAAAAAATGGAACCAGGTTTTGATATTGACAGGCAGGTACCCCAGTATCTGGGTACCTGGCACAGGCCTACATCACAATGCTGACTTTGAAGAAAAAACTAAAAATTTTGAATTTCTGAATTTAATATAGTTTGGCATATAACCTAAGGGGGAAGAAATAAGTTAATGGGTTAGTTTCACAGCTTTAAGAGTTGTATTGAAAGTATTAAAATGTACCTCAGAGAAATGACCAGCTAATCAGCAGCGAAACGAAGGCTAGTAAAACGAGACTTGCATTCGACAAGGGGCACCAGATTTTTCTCTCGGAACGCCTTGGGGGTGCTCTGTAACTAGACATTGTCTTCCAGGATTGGTCTGCTTGCTCAATGGCATCTGGTGAACAGCCTGGCTCAGGTTCTGGCAAATTGATTTTTACACACATTCAAACTTCAATATCTTGCTCAGCCATTCCGTGTAAGGGTCATCATCAAACTTAAAAACTGAAGTGAAATAAATAAATTTTTCTCAGTTGTATTTGATAAGAGGAATATTTAAACCATCTAAATCTCAAAAGAACTTTTAAATCAAAGATTTTTTTATTTAGGTTACAGTCTCCTGAATATGGAGGAAATTTGTGGTCAAAAAGGAGTGGCTGGGGTACAAATCACAAACTTAGAAAGTAACTGAAGCTCATTCATATGATTTTACTTCATATGCATACATTAGGTAGCTATTCCAGTCTATTTGATAAAACATCGAAAAGGTCTCCAAATACTTTTTGTATTTTCCTAGGTTTTCATCATGAAAACACCCTCAAAATATGTCACGCCAGTCACATAATCTGACAATTTTTCTTAGATTACTAAAAACTAGACAGGGATTCAGCTAGTGTTTGATATTTGTAAATCAAATACAGTAGTAGTTTATCAATAAAAGCATAAATATTCTTATTTGCTTTGCATTCCTTGTAGAAAAAACTCTTTCAAGAGTGTCACGCGAGTCACACACGCGCTGTATGTCACACGAGTCACACGCCAGGAATTGAAATTGAGTGTAATTTTCACTGTGAAAACATGAAATTGAATCAGTTAATGAAATTAAAGATTTTTACCAAATAAATGATGCTGTAGCTACGTCTACATTCCAGTACAATTGCATCATTAATTGCAGCTCTTTCCTTTGTAAACTCTGTCAATTATACGTACAATACATGCAAGTATGATGATGGGCACATGTAAATGTACAATACATGTAGGTAAGATGGGCAAACATACACACCCTGGTCAGCAGATGCTGAAGAATCTTGGCAGCCAGTAGACAATATACTGTGCACAGTGCCACAACCCAACCTGATGAACAACAGGGGACAGCTGCAGTTCAATGAGATCATTGAAAGTGCAAAAGAAAAAGCACTGGACAAACCAAAAATTACAAATATTTTTCTGAAATAATCGTGTGGAATTCATGACACTCACTTTAATTAAATTCAGAGGCAGTTTTACTCAAAGTCAATGTTATGAATATATGACCTGTCAGCACAAAATGAGCTGTACATGGAACACTTAGGGTAAATGTATAAGTTGACAATGTGGCTTTATTCTTGCAGCTTTGCGTCTTTGTTCCCGACATTGTTTCAACATTTAAGACCAGGCACAAATAATGCTATCGTCTTTCCAAATATCACAAAATCAAAAAAGTGTCCTCTACTTCAATATAAAAATTTGAACCCTCAAAACAGGAAAGAGTGGGATGCGACTTTACTCTCATTTTGTCGTGACAGGTCACATACTTGGTGTATTGTGTTAAATACCAGATTTCCACCCTAAAATTTGCCAAAGTAAAGGGATAAATAGCAATTTTCACACTGTTCCATAATGTATTTGCCATGTTTGCAGGTCCATAAGTTTTATTAATGTAATATTATAATTTGATTTGTTTTACTATTATTACAGTTATAGTGTAAAAGTAAAACCCTACTGTGTCACGCGAGTCATGCATTTGTGTCATGCGAGTCACATTTTCTTCAGGCCATTTCTCACAACAAGAGAGACTTGGCACAATGTAACCTATGCGTGGATCAGGTCAGAGTATTAAGTTTTTAGTTCAGTAAAAGTTTACTTTAGCACACTTGGACATTCATAGGAAATGCTTTTAGAATCAAGGGATATGAAAAATCCCCATTTCTATCCTGTCACGTGAGTCACGTCAAAGAAACCGTGATAAAGAAAACAACAAACATTTAAAGTGATCAAATAAAAACTAAGAGATACATCAAAAATGTCTTGTTTTAATTACGTGCTAATTTGAGTTGAATAAGTGCCATGTTAGCAACAGTAATGCATTAAAACTCAACATTTTGTTCAAATGTCACACGAGTCACCATGGAATGGCTGTGCTGCCATTTTTTAAAAATAACATTCAGAAAGAGTTATATAATTAAACACACACCCAAAACCAATACTGAAGAGGCAACACTACCGCGTCATCAGGTTCCAAAACATCCACTTCATCTAGCTAATGAAGTTAACTTCAGGGCAATTCCATGCCACGCTGGAAATTTATCACACTGTCACTAGCCTCATTGGTAATTCATACACAAAAAAAGTTTGACCAAATGTAAAGGTGCTACTGTTACACAATATTTGCATTATTTGTGTTCGGAATTATCCTCTATGGAGATACATGTAACTGATTCTAAGGATTATCACAAATACCATCTCTTTGACATACATCTGCACTGGCAAAACTCATATTGTGACAATTTGTAAAATACCATACAAGTTTACAACTTGAACTTTTTAAGATAAAAACTTAAAATCTTACTGCAAGAACTCAAATCAGGATCATCTGGACCCCTGTCCTCTCCTCTGGAATCAGTGTGGAAGTCAGCAGTGGCCACCGTCATTCTAGGTCATGCAATCAAGTAACCTGCGGCAGCTGATTTGGGCAGGAGAAAAAGAACACCAAGTGAAAGAAGAAGTCTGTGGGATGAGGTCAGGGTTGTCAGTAAAACTTTTTCTCCAGTATTTAATGTTGAGTTAGCTCCAAAAACAAGATAAAGGTTTCAGTGGCAGGGATAATTTTAACTGAACCTTCTGAAATTCATAGAAATCTTCCACTTTAAAGAAAAAAATGCAACTTTCAGTGGACACAACATTACATAAAAATTAAGAGTGGTTGGCTCTACCATCCTCAATTCTGAAAGCGCATTTTGAATAGGTGGGTTTTAGTTTCAGGGAAGTTTCATTCTTTATACACTGTAAGTGCTGTATGGTGCAAAGGGGTATCATTACCTTAATGATGTAATGGCAGGACTGTTCCATAGGAAACAAGTGTTCCCAACGGAATTAACGCTGCCTGGAATGTTCTGGAACAACATGATGGAACACAAACGTTCCAGTTGGAACGGTCCAACAGAATGGGAAAGTTCCCAATTTTTGAGACACTCCTACAGCAGGCATTTACCACATGTGTTACAGTCAGCTGACAGCTTTCCACCAATTAACAATCTTGTTTCATTACTGACTACTATGCTTCAACCTAATGGCAAATGGGACAGGTCAACACAGGGAAGTCAGTTATTCACTTGAAGTGGACTTCAACTGATGCAAAGATACCTAGAATATTTGTTCATGGTCACATGGCATAATTTTGGGGTTCGGCGCAACAGATCTTCTGAAGTAAAACTACAGGAAATGTTTGATTTCCCCAGATCTCTGCCTTTGGGGACTTTACATTGATCACGTTCGATAATTTTTGGAAGAATACAGTGTAATGCCTTACTGAAACCACCCTATTAAACACTCATGTTGGAATTTTACCTTTGACTTCTTCAGTAATATTTGGGAAAGTCACCTGGAGACGGGTATACAAATTTTATTGACGACCTTTCATGTCTAGCGATGTCGTACATGTGCGTTTTGCCCTAAGTCTCCTTGTTCATGCACACGTGTTTGTTTTCACTCGCCGTGATTTCTTGAGAATGAGGTAGATTGTACAATCTGCCCTTGCAAAGATTGACCAACCTGCAGTCGATGGGTTCCAGATACCTTTGAGTAGACATTCCACATTTGTTGTCACAAAGGTTAGATAAAATATTAGAATCTTGCGTAAAAGTAGAATATTGCTTCAAGTTTATTACCTTATAAATGATAAAACCGAGTAAAATATTTTTTTCGGCTTTCACTGACAGACTACCATAAAACTTCAAATTGTAAATGTTCATGTGCGTACGAGACTGCGGCATTGCACAGTTCTTCATGTATTTTAGATTTTCGGAGGTTGTAGGTCAACTTTTTGGCAGGATATTTCCCTTTTAGATCAGGTAATTTTTCAGTTTCTATAAATTGATATTGTTAACAAATACATTTCAAAGCCCTTTTTTCAAAGAAGAAACTGATCTAAAAAATCTTAAAAATTCTAAAATCTTAGCACGTTATTTTCCTATCCAAGGGTTCCGGAATCAGGCATCAACTTCCAGGCTCTATTATATCGGCAAAACAAAAACAAACTGACTGGTTTCCGTCAGATATCTTTCCAACCTAGCAGTTCACAACTCTTGGCGGGAACCAATCCCCTTTTCTGCGTCTGAGGCCACAACACGTGCTCTAAATGTGCACGCAGTCTTGCAATGGCGGGTGTTTTGAAGGTGCCACAGAATTTGTGACTTGTATTTTGAAGCAGAATTATTGGGAGAGTATGAGCTATTTCTTCTATTCTCCTACCAGACGATACGAGGGTTGGTTAGTAACTGCTATTCGGTGGGTATTATTTTAACGAATTTGAAACCAGGAAACCAGGAAATTTGTGTATGTGGGCAAATAAATGCCTTTATTTCATAAAAACATTAATGACATCCTTTTCTGATTAGTGAGTAACTATCACATTTTCTTATTTTCCCATTGTCAGGATGAACAATTGTGGAATGCCACCAAAATCCTTTGAATGCATGTTGTTTGTGTTGCAAGAAGTACTCTCGGACCAATAGCAAGATTTCCTCATCACACTGACAGGACTGACATTACAAGGTGAGACAGAGAGCTTAGGAGCCAGTGTGCTCCACTCCATCATGTGCTGTTCAAACACAGGTCCAAATTAAGTGCCATCCTGGTGGATGTTGATAATTTGCCATTTTCACAACATGTAATTGGCCACTAAGCTTCCAAATTCCTGACTGTATAAAGGAACCTGATTGTTCTGATGTTCTTTCAAGGGGCATATCAAGCCCCCAGTGGGCCCTGAAATCTTAAATATGGCTTATTTGGGCTTCCCCCTCGGTATACATGTACTTTGAAGCACAAGTTCAGATTGATGTTGAGGAACAGAGAGGTAGTTTCTGTTTGATAAAAAAGTTGATTTTAAAGAAACACAGTTTGGTCTGTGCCAACCAAATATTTGTTTTTCATGCATTGTTGAAAAAAAAATTAAATTGCATTGATTGCTCCCATTATGCTCATCGTTGAACTTTGTGACTTTTTACCTGTAACCTTCAACAAAACAGTTTCGAACCTTAAAAGAGCAGATGTGTGGTCTTCATTAAAATGCGGTCCTTTCACTCATGGACATGTACCTGATGTGATGGAGTGGAGGACACATATTTCTCTCATGGTAAAATCCAAGGTACATTGTACATGTACATTTAAAAAGAGGCTGCCAGATTTCTTAACAATATCCATACTCATGATAGTAATCCATCATTACTCTGTAGATATAAGGACCTGATGGTATGCAATCATACTTCTAAGTGGCTTAATAGGGACCCTTGGGATCTTTGTGGTCAAACATCAGTTTTTTATGAATTCGACAGGAGGCTCAAAAGACATTTTGTAGAAACTGGCACAGTGTCAAGCCAAATTACAGTTACATGTATCTGGCAGCCTTAATTTCTATAAAAACTTGCAGCGAGGATCTGCTTAATCACTTACATGTACATGTACCTACATGTACCTGTATTCATGTGAAACCAACATTACCATGCTGGAATGAATCTGTTTGAAATGATACCGGAGAACATGATCTTGTTTCAACTGAGTGTCAACTAAAACAAGTTGTGTTGAACAGTATTCATAGAATACTGATTCACCCCATAGTGTTTAAAGAATGCTGACCGATTTGATTGTTGAGCAAATAAGGGACAGAATGCCTTTTCTGTAATTTAAATTTGTGTGTCAGCCAGTAAGTTTGACTGGTCTTTGGGGTGTCGTATTTTTGTTTGTTTTAATGCTGCAGTTAAACTTTGACACAAGGCACTTGACCATGTCAATAGAGGTGGCCATAATTTACAATGTACATGTACAATCC
Source organism: Acanthaster planci (assembly GCF_054643075.1). Taxonomy (NCBI): domain Eukaryota; kingdom Metazoa; phylum Echinodermata; class Asteroidea; order Valvatida; family Acanthasteridae; genus Acanthaster; species Acanthaster planci. The sequence goes on along the minus strand of NC_141785.1, from coordinate 12,981,311 downwards.
TACTCACGCTATTAAATATCAGATAGATACATATAAAATCCGACACGCACCCAATCTCTAACCCAGCTGGACCTTGTTAAAAATGAAGGAAACAATCAATAAAATACTCAATAAGCCATCAACGTTAACACCACAAGCTACATGTATGAGGCCTTACAGTTTCATTGGATTTTCATTGGGATTGCCTTGGAGAGGTCCAGTACAGTTTTTGAGAGTTTGATATTGAATACTGCCCAGATTTTTTGTTCCATTGCAGTGGAAGCTGAATGAAAAGCTTCACATCCATACTCAAGAATAACACTAGGGACTTTGGCTGATAGCCAAGTTTGGATTGAGCGGCTTTTGGATAAAGAGAGAGAGAGAGAGCTGTTGGTCTTTTTGTCAGTGAATAGCATGGAATGGAACAGCCTGAAGCCCCCTTTTTGCACCTACAGAGAATATTAAGACTTTTCTGGAAGTTTCTTCTTGAGGAAAGATGTTTTGTTGGACTTCCAATAATTGCTATATCATCTGCATTTTGAGATACTTTGAGGTTGTGAGAGAGATCGTTGACCGCAATATTGAAGAGTAGGTGGGCCGTATTTTCTTGAATTCTTTCAGTGGAAAAGGTGCCATTGGTTTTACTTGGATTTTCCTGTTACTAAAAAAATTATCTATCCAAGAATAAATTCCCCTATGATGGCCCATGGTTTGGAGTTCATAACTTCTTTGCACTATAGCATGTCATAATCCCTTTCAATTTCATTGAAAACTGCAAGAGTACTTCTCCTCGCTAGTTCGAGCTTTGTTGATGGATGATTCAAGATTAAGGATGTGGTCTTTTGAACTAGAGTTTGCCCTTTTTGCAACCCATTTTGTTGATGAATGGAAAGGTTTTATGTTTCTGTACATACACCAGAGGAGACGGGAATTACTTTAGCCATGCATTCCATTAGTTTGCAGAGACTGGGAGTGAGAGCCATAAATGAAAGGTTCACATAATGCCAGGATCTTTTCCTGGTTTGAGGATGAGAATAAAGATAGTGTCTTGGGACATTGGAAAGTGTGCCAAATCATATTGAAGATAATGAGTATTCCTGAGTTTTGTGGGAAAATGTTTCATCACTATATTGTTATATTGGATGGTTCATTAATAACACTATCATTGTTGTCGTGTAAATTGAGATTGTTTGTAGCCTCTTGTTTAGTATTGATAAAAGAGGGATTGTAATTTCAGTATTACTTGTTTTAGCAAAGTTGCCAACAAGTGCCTCAGCGTTACCTTTATCTCTGGTAATGTACATGTAATATTGATGCCACTATAGTGTATATCTGGAATATTACTCTGAAGTCTTTTTGTAAGTAGGGTCAATTCATGTACTCTTATTCCAGGTGACATTGCCAAATTTTTCCCAGTCTTTTCTTGTGCAATTTGAACAGTTCTCTTAGCAATAGCACAGGCTCTTTTATAAGTCAGATGGTAGTCTTGTTTGTCGTTGTTTTTTTCCAGAACCTTCCTTTTGTTTTCAATAACTCACTGACAGTCATTCCTCCAGGAAGAGGGAGGTTTATTTGTATAGGGTTGATCTTGGTTATGGAACCAGTCATTACACGATTAAGTTGGTAGATGAATTATTGTATGTATCATCAATGGTTTCAGTGTAATACGGCTTACATTCTTTTACAAATTTTCCCCAGTCAGCTTCTTCAAGAGATCACCTACATGTAGGTGTATCTTCATATAGGCCTACATGTACATATTTCAATGGTGATTGGGCAGTGGTCACTTCCCTACATGTTATTTAACACTGTAGATTTCTCCTAATGGCTCTCTGTCTGTTTTCTCCCTATGCTCCAAGTATTGGGACTGAGGTAATGGCTGACATTGTGCAAAATGCTTAAATGGTCAATGTACATTTCCAGTCTTTATTCTTTTATAAAAAGAATCATTTTCTGTGCTATACTTGAAAAGGAAAACCAAGTCTTTCCAACACAATATTTCTCGAACCCCCAACCCTCTTACATGTATCTATCGGTTTCCATTTTGTCTGTTACATGTACACATACATGTAAATGTTATTCTCTCTTCAACCTTTAAGGGTCCAGCATTAGGCCAAGTGAAATAATGAACCATCTTTACCGTTATGTTGGATACTCAGCCTTGTTGCAGCTTAATGTAATCCTTGTTTTAGATTTGTCCAAAATTATTTTCTTTCCTATCAACCTCAGTATGTAGTCCAGACTTCAGATTTCACTTTAGTTACCCTTATGATCAAGCCATCTTTCCTACCAAAAAAATCAGTATACAATTCACCTCTATTGCCACATGTTGAAATAGATCTTTTTCTGCCGACCTATCTCTCTCATGTTTTTTCCCAACTGCTAGAAAACTCCTGATTTTCTTCTCTACCCTCAGCCTTTCATCCTGACTGTTAGTACACAGGCCTGTCGGAAGGTATAAAACAGTGGGGGGCACCAGTGTTTTCCATCCTTAGGTGATCGATTTTTGTGAAACCATGGCATGGGGTTTGGGGCCTGCTCAAGGGCCCCAGGAAATTTTGGATTCTAGATGCTCTCTGATGCAATCTTGGGGACTTTCCGGGCCACTTGCTTGTGTAATTTGGCCCGAAATCTGCTTGTATTTACAAAAAGAAATAATGAATAGAATTTTCAGTAAAACCGTATAATATACATATACGTACTGTACATGTACATGTATTTCCTTTGCCTCATGTTTGAACAAATTGCAATTGAATCTACCAAATGGTGGTATTTAATAGCTTCTGGTAAGACAGATCTCCGGAAAATAATCAAAGAAATGGAAAATGTCAATTTTACGACAAAGGATTTATGAAAAAAAATATCGTTTTTACCTACATGTAGCTTTGTGTCTAATTTTCACAATTTGGCCAGGTTTACCTTCAACTACCAGTAACTTAGATGCCACAAGAAAGATTAATAACTCTTATGTTCAAAAAAAAAATCTCTTTATGAGTGTGTGGTTCTGAGAAGAACCGATGGTGAACACTTGATGTTCTGAACAGTATGCTCTGTTCATCTTTAGGAGGTTGACTGGTTGCCAGGCTCTGAGGATGCTGGTTTTAAGCAATGGAGAGGATGCTAAGGGCGCACTGGAGCAGAACGGCTTGCTTGATGGTGAATCCTCTGGACTGAAAGGTATACTGTTCGGAACGTTGAGTGTTCACCATCAATTCTTCTCAGAGCCACATTCCCATAAAAGAGATATTTTCTTGTGCATGGTGCAACCGCAAGCCTAACCTAGTTTAGTACTTCCACCATGCATAGCTTCAAGTCTTAGCTATGATCAAAATACATGTAGTTTATTACTTCTAGGCAAAAAACTTTCTTTTTTAAAAATTCACTTCATTGGGACCCATTTTTGTCATTTCCGTGTTTTTCAACTACTGTCAGACTGTGGTAATACTTAGTGCCCGATTTTCACACTTTAGTCGAATTCCCTTCAGGTCAATGGTGATATTGTCTGGAAGACTGATGACATGTTTGTATCCGTTGGTTATTTCTTCAAGATCGAGAGCCATTTGTCTGAAATGAGGTTCGTTTTTCAAGCGGATTCAAATTTCCGCACCGAGTAGGGCATGTAAGACAGCGATCAAAAATGAGATGTCCGGATTTGGGGCATGGCATACACGCACACACGCCTGGATACGAATGCGTTTCGGTACGAGTCAACTTTTACTGCATTGCATATGTACAATGATGTCAAAGTACCCAACTAAAAGGCACAAACAAAAACTTTCCATTCTCATTTATATGGCTTCCTTCTTGCATGATACTCCTGAACTATTCACAACAGAGAAATGTCGGGGGGGTCATGTGGTCATGTACATAAACATGTACCTGTACTTAAGGAATATAATAACTTACTCTAGAGTGGTTGGTGACCTTGCTTTTTTCAAAAAGAAGTCAAAGATAAACAAAGAAATCTGAGCCCCTTTCCCAAAATACAAGTTCAAATACATTTCGGACTGAAACAAGTTTATTGGGCTGGAATTGTGGCACGCATAGACTGCAAATGCATTAAGAACATGTGAAACGTGTCAGCTCCCCATACACACTCTATACAGCGTGTGACCACAAAACAGTCGACTCAGGTACCTACAGGTACATGTAGTACCTGTACATGTATGTGCGTGTATGGGTACCTGCATGTAAGGTACGTTGCAGTTAACCTGGGCTCACGCTGTGTACATTAAGTAAGATGGAGAACGAACTATGTGCATAGAGACACATTGCTCGCTGAATGTAGAAGAAAACTGGAGCGCGATCGTTCATGAAATATGACTGACGAGGTGGCGACCAACGGGCACGAATCATGGTCGCCATTGGTGATAAGAGTTAAACATTTGGTCACATTTAATTATTTTTTAGGCGCAAATGTGACTGTTTTGGTTTTTTGAATCAATAAATATTTTTATCTGCCTAAAGTTCCATTTTCCTGTGATTTGATAAAGTACCAAAATTTACAATGAGGCAGCTAAGCCATCTATGCATTTTCTTCTACTTGTTCTACTTGAAACTGAGATACTACGCTTGCGCATTGACATAACAAAAGTAATTTATGGGATTAGCAATACATGTAGGCACAATGTGTACCCAATGAGCATGATCACATATTGACTCAAATGTGCACTTCGTACTTGAATTACCTTACCTGTTTTAAAATACCTAACTGGCTCTGTGGTCCCTTTTACACACAAGAAATATCTGTTCACTTCTTGCTAAGAGGTTATCCACATGTGAGCTTGAGAGTTGAATTGGGTTAACTTACCGGTACACGGCAGAGGCCTTGACAGAGCTACTTCCTGGTAATGGCATATGGTTGGCAGCCTGCTGGCATTAGAAAATGGGATGTTGGGTCTGGATTGCTGTCAAGCCCAACGTGATGGCCTCCTCAAATAAATCCCCAAATATGCTGGATCTGGTGGGACAAAACAGTGGTGGTTATATTAGGAACTGATGTGGGTCTGACATGAGAAGTCTCTCACAAAAGCTCAAAAAGTTGGAGAGAACAGATCACTGTATGCGGAATAATGGCATATACATGTAATTCTTAGCACCACAAAGGGAAAAAGGCATCAAAAATTTCATGCAAAGTAGTGTCCATGAAAATCAAAATTGAAACAAAACAACATCTCCATGTAATCCACTTCACAATTCTCTACAAAAACCATAAATTTGTTCGCTTGATTTGGGAATACGTAAAGACTTGGAGGAATGCAAGTTAGATTCTTATCCAGAGCCAAAGAGGTCCAACTAAATACCTTCCAAAGGCTTAAATTTAGTTCAACATTTTAACTGAAAAGCATGAAATCTCACTTTCGTCTGAAAACTGTCATACTCAACTTAACCCTTTCTTACAGCAAGATGGGCATGAAACCTGCCAAGCTCAACTGGTAACGTACTGTTTGGACAACCAGGCTGAGTGGTCAAAGGCTAGCTCATGGCATCTTGTTCTTGAACAGGCCCACATGCTTGCAAAACTGCCTGGTGGCATCTAGAGGAGCGTTATGAAAGAAGCTCAGATGGCAAACCTGGGAAACAAACATGAAAATCATCAGGATACTGCTTCTAAGTGCAAGATATGACTGGCAGTCTGACTGGAGAGATTTCAGTTTGACATTTCACACTTTCAAAGATTTTAATAAATTCTTTCCATTGGGAACAGCTGACAAATTCAGACAGGTGTTTCAAACTTTTGTTACACTGACAAAGCAATGACAGTAAAAAATAGGGCTTCAGATTTACATGTACTTCGTGGAAAGAACTACATATAGGATCAACATCTGATATTTGTCCATTGTCTTCCTCTCATACAGAAGCATCTTGACTTTATGACTGTTAAAGCATCGAAGTATACAGTGGAACACCGCCTTGTCCTTGGTTCCCAATATTTTGTGCACAAAATCTATTGAATACTATGCAGTTGCCAGGAAAAGTGGAATGTCACCCTGGGAGAAATCTTGGTTGTCAAAGTATCCTCAATGGCAAAGGGCAGTATCTTCAATTTTTTGTTTCCAATGGAGCACTGCACAGATTTGATGAGTTAGTTCCCACTGGAAGTTCCGAGCACTCTAAACATTTCTTCCTTTCAACAGAGAGGCAAAGTGAAGGAGATGTGACCAAGTCTTTGTATACCTGATGAGTGGTTCCATTGAGGAACTCCCAATGAGCTTTGACCCACCTAGCCTCATTGTGGTAGTACCCCTGAGTCATCTCATAGAAAGCATTCTCCAGCCTGATGGTGTAATGCAACAGATTGTCCACACATGGCAGGACAAAGAGGGACTTTGCAGAAAGCTCAAAGGCCGTGCACAGGGCTGCTGCTCGCTCGGCTGCTATCACATCTTCCCTTAGAAATGTACAGTAACATGTTTTGACAAGTTGGTTCCCGCAAGTTAGTTAGCAACCCTATGCACAGCTATGAAGACCGGTCCTTAAACAAAGAATAATTGCCAATTTCAACGGAAAATAAACAAGCAGAAAAGACAGAGACTTGTAGGGTGCCAATCTACGAAATTTGAATTTCTTATCACTTCTAACTGGACAACTTCAACACACATTATTTTTGGTTTGATGGGCACTAAAGTAAACACACGCACAAGACTCTAACTTGGCATGTAAACTGGGTGGCAAGGACTTTAATTCACAATCACTCTAAGTGCTGTTGAATTATACATTACACCACTGTCACATAAAGAAATACAGAAAAAAATAGACGAACAACATAATGACATAATGCAGTGTCTACCGCGGTGCATTTTGGGTGAAAGGTGGGGATGTTGCAGGAACGCATTGACGTGAAACATTATCTGTAACGTACACAATATGGTGTGTGTATCGACCTGACACGAAAAAAAGATAAAAAATAAAAAAATTCCCGATTATCGTCCGAAATGGTCCATGTGAACTGCTGTGTTCCACTGTGTATATCAAGCACACAACGAATGCCAGAGCTGCGTTTTTTAAAAACTTCAATTGGACCGCAAAAGGCAACAGATTTCCGTGAGAAATAAGGCCATCAAAGCGAAGTCCATGTGGACTTTTGTATGCACTCTACATTTTGTAGGCAGAGACAAAACTTACGATGTATCGGATCCAACGATTTTTCCATGGACAAGTGAGAGGGAGGAGGTTGTTTCGCAGCAAAATGAACAACAAAGAAGCTGTCTTTCTCTTCAGACATGATTTGGGAACTTCACACATGAAACTCTTTCTCATGGTTTTGCTGGTACAACTGAGGAGAACTATAACTTCTATGGAAATCTTTGCCTATTTTGCCATTTCATCTGTGAATGCTGATGAACTCAACTTAGCAAGGTTAGCATGCCAGCTCAAGCATGCATAGGGCCTACAGTACCTACATGTACATACACACAGGCATGTCGGGAGACAAGCCCGCTTTTGTACTGGTCCTAGTTGTTCGCCGCCGCTTGCATATTGAACTCAAACTTGAAGCTTGTTTTGGCTGCAAAATTGGCAGTGGTTTTAGGTTTGCAGTAGCAGGAAAGCTTCTTCGTTGGTCATTTTGCCAGGAAACAACCTCCTCCTGCTCACTTGTCCATGGGAAAATTGTTGGATCCGGTACATCGTAAGTTTTGTCTCCGCCTACAAAATGTAGACTGCATACAGAGGTCTACTTGGACTTCGCTTTGATGGCCTTATTTCTCACGGAACTTATCCAAATCTGTTGCCTTTTGCGTTCCCTTGGAAGCTAAAAAACGCAGCTCTGGCATTCATTGAGTGCTTGATAAACACAATGGAGCACAGCAGTTCATACGATAATCAGGAATTTTGTGAATTTTTTTTGTGTGTGTCAAGTCGATACACACGCCATAGAGTATATATGTACATTACACATAACGTGTCACATTTACGCATTTCTGCAACATCCCCACCTTTCATCCACAATGCATCGTGGTAAACACTGCATTATGTCATTATGTTGTGGGTCGATTGCATGCATTGCGTTATGTCAGATTACTCTGCGAATGACAAAGCGCTTTCCACTGCAACTAACCTGCGAACTCCAACCCTGGTGATACACTCCATCTGCCTCTCCTTCCACATGCTCTCGTCCCAGTCCAAGTCAAAGAAGACAGTGAGGTGGGGACCTCCTGGAGATGCTTCTTCATCCAACTGCTTTTGATGATGCCCTTGGAAATGTACCACTCATAGGACGTCTGCAGCTGAGAAGTAAAAAGACAATCAACTTGCGATTTCAAGAAAAACAGTGTGTTCCTTAAGCACTTGGTGACAATGTTATTCCACAAGAACTTGTCCTAGGTGTGGTATCTTTCAGCTGAAAATGCTGACATTTTAAATAACAAGATACCACAACCACAGTCCTTAACAGACTTGGACCAAACAGCTGCTAATCCTTAATGGTCATTTGTCCAAGATTTTTTGTATCCCGTTTCTTAACACAGCTTTTTTAAAACTGCAAGACAATTTCACAGGGCAATATTTACTACAGCAATTCCATCTACGACCAACTGCCATTTGCAGGCTCCACCCATATTCCACTTCCATAGACTTGGATGAGTCTGTGTGTGGGTCTGAGTGTGTAAACGCCTTCAATCGTGGACCTATAACAATAGGGGACAATAGGGTCCACGGTTGCCGAAAAGTCCACGGTTGGAAATGTGTACAAAACATATAGGAGGTCTTCCGAAAAAGTTAAAGTACAAACAAAAGAGGAACAATAAGGGGTCCCCAGTCGCAGGCAAATACACACTTGCATGTGTGTGTACAAACCCAGTGGGAATCAATCAAACATGGGGATGAACATACCGGTAGTCATTATCATGTTTCGACACATGTTTCGACACGACACGTCCACCATGTTACTACACAGGAAATCCCTCAGTGCTTACCAGGTCGGTACATGTCATCTGGTGTAAAGAAAAGTGGATCTTGTGTAATTTGGACTCAACTTTTTCAGCTACACAGCACGAGCCATCAACAATACTACATGTACATGTACCTTGCGCCGCAAGGTTGACGAACCCATTAGGTCACTTACATATTTCCAACATCCATATAGTAAGATCAGACTTCACAACATATACTGCGTGCGTGCACTTAATGCGCAATCCAAAACTACATGTACATGTAGGAAACAATATGCATTCCATTTTTTGGCCAGTTTTAATAAGCAGAAACTGCTGAGTATAAAAAAGTTTTTTGGATCACTTGTAGTAAGAGACGTATCACCCCGTAACTATTTGTCATTTTTGTTTTTCGCTACCATGATTTTTGACACACCGTTCAAAAATGTAAAAATGCAAATCATAAATCTGGCCTAAATTTCTTTTCTAAAACTTTTCCAATAACAAGTTTCGTTCAACAAGAGGCTACATGTAATTACATTTCACCTAAAACAGAACCTGTCCGAGAATGTTGAACTGAAGAACAACACAAAGAAAGTACATGTACATGTACCGGTAGGTTTTTATTTCTAGCGATCCCAAACTAGGAAAAATCCAAACTAGGAAAACGACTGTAATACAAATAACATGCCTATGCCTATGTACATGTACACTGTAGGTCAGGGTGGGTGCAATATCAATTGATTGCACAAAGATTGACTTACCAATGCTTTGGCCAGGTTTGTCTTTAATCTACAGGTGTCGGTCACTTCGCCCCATTTTCACTTCGCCCCATTTCCACTTCACCCTAACCACTTCTCCCCATTTCCACTTCACCCTAACCACTTTGTCCCATTTCCAATTCGTCCCATCCCCACTTCTCCCCATTTCCACTTCACCCTAACCAATTTGTCCCATTTTCACTTCACCCCATCACCACTTCTCCCCGTTTCCACTTCTCCCCTAACCACTTCGTCCCATTTCCACTTCACCCCTAACCACTTCGTCCCATTTCCACTTCACCCCATCCCCACTGCTCCCCTAACCACTTCGTCCCATTTCCACTTCACCCCATCCCCACTTCTCCCCTAACCACTTCGCCCCATTTCCACTTCACCCTAACCACTTCTTCCCATTTCCACTTCACCCCATCCCCACTTCTCCCCGTTTCCACTTCACCCCTAAGCACTTTGTCCCGTTTCCACTTCACCCAAACCACTTCGCCCCATTTCCACTTCATCCCTAATCACTTCGCCCCATTTCCACTTCATCCCTAACCACTTCGCCCTATTTCCACTTCGCCCCATTGATTATCGTTCATTCTGTTCTTCAGTAACAGAGGCATAGGCCTACACGTACATTGTAGATGCAACAAATAAAAACATCGATGTGTGCAACTTTTAAAGGCCAAAACAATGCTTCCGATTTCCCAACCGCCCGACACAAATTTTAGTCCAACCATACATGTATGTATTAATTCACTATAATGGACAACCCAGTCGACATTAATTTTATGCCGTGGAGTTTCTATATAATAACTACATACATGTCGTTTGTGGAACTCCCCTCTCGGCCATTTTTTGAAGAGGCTTGTAACACACTCAAGATCGGAGGGCGAAGTGGAAATAGGGCAAAGTGGGGAATAAAAAATCACACCAAAAAACACTCTCCATTAAGCAAAAATGGCCCATGAATGGACAACAGTTTAAACAAACAATGCCAAAGTGAACACCTGTTTGTCAAAAAGATGTGCATGAGTGGTTTCTGTATAGGGGTGCCCTCCTTACTGACCGTGCTGACTATGCATACACTGAAATTATTGAAAAGTAATGATTGTGACTTCTTTATTTCATCCTGTGACATTGATTTCTGCGTAAAACTTAACATGCTTAAGGCTCATTCTGTTACATTCTGTGACTTTTGATTCAGTAACCAAGTTGCTGTGCATGTCAATTTCCTCTTTGTTATAAAGATATGATTAGTAAGGGGTTCTATAGCCCCACTAGTGTGGCACGGACTGTCGCTACTGCTCCATCCTTAGCCACACATCCGTATACGCAATTTGCGTGTTGGCGTAGTGAAAAATTTTGGTGTACCCACTTATCATCGTGGGCGCAGTTTCTTTTGCTCACAAAAATGATCCTTGACTTCTCCGCTTTCTAATACCATTTAGAGGATGATTTCACTCACATTGATCAGATATTTCCCAGTCTTTTGCCTTCACCCATTCAATCTCACAAGCTCGCGCTCACAGTCACCATCTTTAAAAACTGCTCATTGAAGATTGTGTCACTTGACCCCTAATGTTCTCGATGGCTGTTCCATGTCAAGACATACATGTATTACAACTGCTGCCTAAGTTTTGGAAGAGCCCATTGGTATTGTAGTATCTTATTGCTCAGTCCTTGTATTAGATATGTTTTGACATGGAACAGCCGTCGAGAACATTAGGGGTCAAGTGACGTAATGTTCGACAACCTTATTTTAAAGATAGTGACTGTGACTGTTAAAAACCTGATCAACGTGAGTGAAATCATTGCAGCATACCTGTTAGCCCCTCAAATAGGGCTGTAGTGGCTCTCTTTTACAATCTGTCTCTTATCTGTCGCCACCACAGCCCTACTTCAAGGCATGTCTTAAATGCCTGAAATCCAAGCTGCAGGATTGCCACAAACTTCGAATCCTAATATCTTCCGAAACTAGAATGACTGGACAATTTTACTTACACCATCATATTTCTCCGAGTTTGGACTTTCACACGAGCATCCTAAACCTTCCCAGAATCGTAAATTTTCTGATGTATGGTACCTTGAAAACCTGGCCTGTATTATTAAATGCTGACCACGGGCAGCGCCATTAAGAAAAACGAAGGCAGCGCTTCGAGCGTCGGTAGTACAGGCCGGGTTTTTCAAGGCGCCATACATTGGGAAAATTTACGATTCTGGAAAGCTTTAGGGTGCTCGTATAAAAGTCCAAACTGTGAGAAATACCCTGGTGTAAGTAAAATTGTTGAGTCATTGTCATTTGCCATTTGGGAAGATATTAGTTTCTGACAATCCTGTAGTTTGGATTGGATTTCAGGCATTTAAGACATGCCTAGAAGTAGGGCTGTGGTGGCGACAGATAAGAGACAGATTGTCAAACATGTAAAAGAGAGCCAACACTACAGCCCTATTTGTGGGGCTACATTATAAGGTACATGTACCTGTGTACAAAAAGTTTCTTTTGCTGTCCAGTTTAGATCACAACAAACATTCACAGCTCTGAGTCAGCAATTTAAGGAAAACTGTGGTCACAAAACTTAAAAAATAATAAAGGGACGTGGCTTACCTTGTACGTTGTAGTAGGCTAGTAGTTCATGTACATGTACATGTACGTGTACTGTACAGGTACAGTACATTGTACCTTCGTGAACCAGAACAAGAAGCTTGTGCTCAATTTCCACGAGCGCCCTCAAGGGGAGAAAAATATGAAAAAGAAGACCCGTTCGTCCACACTGTACTGTACATTGTACACACATGGCAAATTCTTCGCAGGAACTGGGCCCTAAAAAGTAGCCCTACAGTTTCTTTCGAAATAAGGACTTTTGGTGGCCCAATAAATAATGAGCTGGTATAAATATCGCCCAGACACAACACCCTATAACCTGGGATTCCAGTCCGCCGGCAAAGCAAACAAAAACACTTCTAAAAACGTTTAAGAAGAGCCAAATAAAGTGGACAGAGGTCATTTAAAAAATAATTGCAGTCTGCAGGTGAAACCACTCCCTCAATCATTATTTCTGAGGGAATCATCATTTGATATGAAAATTACAACTTCTTCTATTGACAGTTGGCCAAAAAACAATCTTTCCCATTCTCTGCACTTGAATTGGACAATTTTGAAGATTTTTGGCAAAAAAATCAAAAGAAAATCAGCTTTTCAAGGTCGGGATTCGAACTGGCGACTTCTCGCTTCCGGGTCATGAGTGCTAACCACAGGAACGCCGCGAACTTGTTATTTTCGGAGAATAAAAACTTAATTTTGAAGATTTGAGAGATTCATTTTTGGGAAAAATCATCATTTGATATGAAAATTACAACTTCTTCTATTGACAGTTGGCCAAAAAACAATCTTTCCTATTCTATGCACTTGAATTGGACAATTTTGAAGAGTTTTGGCAAAAAAATCAAAAGAAAATCAGCTTTTCAAGGTCGGGATTCGAACTGGCGACTTCTCGCTTCCGGGTCAGGAGCGCTAACCACAGGAACGCCAAGAACTTGTTATTTTCGTAGAATTCAAACTTAATTTGAAGATTAGAGAGATTCATTTTTGGGAAAAATCATCATTTGATATGAAAATTACAACTTCTTCTTAACAGGTGGCCAAAAAACAATCTTTCCCATTCTCTGCACTTGAATTGGACAATTTTGAAGATTTTTGGAAAAAAAAAATAAAAAAAATCATCTTTTCAAGGTCGGGATTCGAACTGGCGACTTCTCGTTTCTGTGTCAGGAGCGCTAACCACAGGAACGTCGCGAAGTTGCTATTTTCGGAGAATAAAAACTTAATTTTGAAGATTTGAGAGATTCATTTTTTTTAAAAAATCATCATTTGATATGAAAATTACAACTTCTTCTATTGACAGTTGGCCAAAAAACAATCTTTCCTATTCTATGCACTTGAATTGGACAATTTTGAAGAGTTTTGGCAAAAAAAGAAAAAAAAATCATCTTGTCAAGGTCGGGATTCGAACTCGCGACTTCTCGCTTCCGGGTCAGGAGCGCTAACCACAGGAACGCCGCGAACTTGTTATTTTCTAGAATAAAAACTTAATTTTGAAGATTTGAGAGATTCATTTTTTTTGGAAAATCATCATTTGATATGAAAATTACAACTTCTTCTATTGACAGTTGGTCAAAAAACAATCTTTCCCATTATCTCCACTTGAATTGGAAAATTTTTAAGATTTTTCGCAAAAAAAATAAAAAAAGAATCACCTTTTCAATGTCGGGATTCGAACTCGCGACTTTTCGTTTCCGGGTCAGGAGCGCTAACCACAGCAACGCCTCGAACTTGTTATTTTCGGAGAATAAAAACTTAATTTTGAAGATTTGAGAGATTCATTTTTGGGAAAAATCATCATTTGATGTGAAAATTACAACTTCTTCTATTGACAGTTGGCCAAAAAACAATCTTTTCTATTCTCTGCACTTGAATTGGACAATTTTGAAGATTTTTCGCAAAAAAAAAAAAAAAAAAATCACCTTTTCAATGTCAGGATTCGAACTCGCGACTTCTCGTTTCCGGGTCAGGAGCGCTAACCACAGGAACGCCGCGAACTTGTTATTTTCGGAGAATAAAAACTTAATTTTGAAGATTTGAGAGATTCATTTTTGGGAAAAATCATCATTTGATATGAAAATTACAACTTCTTCTATTGACAGTTGGCCAAAAAATAATCTTTCCTATTCTCTGCACTTGAATTGGACAATTTTGAAGATTTTTGGCCAAAAAAAGAAAAAAAATCATCTTTTCAAGGTCTAGATTCGAACTCGCAACTTCTCGGTTCTGGATCAGGAGCGCTAACCACAGGAACGCCGCGAACTTGTTGATTTCGGAGAATAAAAACTTAATTTTGAAGATTTGAGAGATTCATTTTTGGGAGAAATCATCATTTGATATGAAAATTACAACTTCTTCTATTGACAGTTGGCCAAAAAATAATCTTTCCTATTCTCTGCACTTGAATTGGACAATTTTGAAGATTTTTGGCAAAAAAAATATCATCTTTTCAAGGTCGGGATTCAAACTCGCGACTTCTCGCTTCCGGGTCAGGAGCGCTAACCACAGGAACGCCAAGAACTTGTTATTTTCGTAGAATTCAAACTTAATTTGAAGATTAGAGAGATTCATTTTTGGGAAAAATCATCATTTGATATGAAAATTACAACTTCTTCTTAACAGGTGGCCAAAAAACAATCTTTCCCATTCTCTGCACTTGAATTGGACAATTTTGAAGATTTTTGGAAAAAAAAAATAAAAAAAATCATCTTTTCAAGGTCGGGATTCGAACTGGCGACTTCTCGTTTCTGTGTCAGGAGCGCTAACCACAGGAACGTCGCGAAGTTGCTATTTTCGGAGAATAAAAACTCAATTTTGAAGATTTGAGGGATTCATTTTTGTGAAAAATCATCATTTGATATGAAAATTAGAACTTCTTCTATTGACAGTTGGCCAAAAAACAATCTTTCCTATTCTCTGCACTTGAATTGGACAATTTTGAAGATTTTTGGAAAAAAAAACGAAAAAAAAAAAATCTTTTCAAGGTCGGGATTCGAACTCGCAACTTCTCGCTTCCGGGTCAGGAGCGCTAACCACAGGAACGCCGCGAACTTGTTATTTTCGTAGAATTAAAACTTAATTTTGAATATTTGAGAGATTCATTTTTTTGAAAAATCATCATTTGATATGAAAATTACAACTTCTTCTATTGACAGTTGGCCAAAAACAATCTTTCCTATTCTCTGCACTTGAATTGGACAATTTTGAAGATTTTTGGCAAAAAAAATTAAAAAAAAATCAGATTTTCAAGGTCGGGATTCGAACTGGCGACTTCTCACTTCTGGGTCAGGAGCGCTAACCACAGGAACGAGGCGAACTTGCTATTTTTGGAGAATAAAAACTTAATTTTGAAGATTTGAGAGATTCATTTTTGGGAAAAATCATCATTTGATATGAAAATTACAACTTCTTCTATTGACAGTTGGCCAAAAAACAATCTTTTCCATTCTCTGCACTTGAATTGGACAATTTTGAAGATTTTTGGAAAAAAAACGAAAAAAAACCCATCTTTTCAAGGTCGGGATTCGAACTTGCAACTTCACGCTTCCGGGTCAGGAGCGCTAACCCCAGGAACGCCGCGAAATTGTTATTTTCGGAGAATAAAAACTTAATTTGAAGATTAGAGAGATTCATTTTTGGAAAAAATCATCATTTGATATGAAAATTACAACTTCTTCTATTGACAGTTGGCCAAAAAACAATCTTTCCTATTCTCTGCACTTGAATTGGACAATTTTGAAGATTTTTGGCAAAAAAAAAATCATCTTTTCAAGGTCGGGATTTGAACTCGCGACTTCTCGCTTCCGGGTTAGGAGCGCTAACCACAGGAACGCCGCGAAATTGTTATTTTCGGAGAATAAAAACTTAATTTGAAGATTAGAGAGATTCATTTTTGGGAAAAATCATCATTTGATATGAAAATTACAACTTCTTCTATTGACAGTTGGCCAAAAAACAATCTTTCCTATTCTCTGCACTTGAATTGGACAATTTTGAAGAGTTTTGGCAAAAAAAGAAAAAAAAAATCATCTTTTCAAGGTCGGGATTCGAACGCGCGACTTCTCGCTTCCGGGTCAGGAGCGCTAACCACAGGAATGCCGCAAACTTGTTATTTTCGGAGAATAAAAACTTAATTTGAAGATTTGAGAGATTCATTTTTGGGAAAAATCATCATTTGATATGAAAATTACAACTTCTTCTATTGACAGTTGGCCAAAAAACAATCTTTCCTATTCTCTGCACTTGAATTGGACAATTTTGAAGATCTTTGGAAAAACAATTTAAAAAAAACAGCTTTTCAAGGTCGGGATTCGAGCTGGCGACTTCTCGCTTCCGGGTCAGGAGCGCTAACCACAGGAACGCCGCGAACTTGCTATTTTCGGAGAATAAAAACTTAATTTTGAAGATTTGAGAGATTCATTTTTGGGAAAAATCATCATTTGATATGAAAATTACAACTTCTTCTATTGACAGTTGGCCAAAAAACAATCTTTCCTATTCTCTGCACTTGAATTGGACAATTTTGAAGATTTTTGGAAAAAAAAAACGAAAAAAAAAACATCTTTTCAAGGTCGGGATTCGAACTGGCGACTTCTCGCTTCCGGGTCAGGAGCGCTAACCACAGGAACGCCACGAACTTGTTATTTTCGGAGAATAAAAACTTAATTTTGAAGATTTGAGAGATTCATTTTTGGGAAAAATCATCATTTGATATGAAAATTACAACTTCTTCTATTGACAGTTGGCCAAAAAACAATCTTTCCCATTCTCTGCACTTGAATTGGACAATTTTGAAGAGTTTTGGCAAAAAAAGAAAAAAAAATCATCTTGTCAAGGTCGGGATTCGAACTCGCGACTTCTCGCTTCCGGGTCAGGAGCGCTAACCACAGGAACGCCGCGAACTTGTTATTTTCTAGAATAAAAACTTAATTTTGAATATTTGAGAGATTCATTTTTTTTGAAAAATCATCATTTGATATGAAAATTACAACTTCTTCTATTGACAGTTGGCCAAAAAACAATCTTTCCCATTCTATGCACTTGAATTGGACAATTTTGAAGAGTTTTGGCAAAAAAAAAAATCATCTTTTCAAGGTCGGGATTCGAACTCGCGACTTCTAGCTTCCGGGTCAGGAGCGCTAACCACAGGAACGCCGCGAAATTGTTATTTTCGGAGAATAAAAACTTAATTTGAAGATTAGAGAGAGTCATTTTTGGAAAAAAATCATCATTTGATATGAAAATTACAACTTCTTCTATTGACAGTTGGCCAAAAAACAATCTTTCCTATTCTCTGCACTTGAATTGGACAATTTTGAAGATTTTTGGCAAAAAAAATCAAAAAAAAATCAGCTTTTCAAGGTCGGGATTCAAACTCGCGACTTCTCGCTTCCTGGTCAGGAGCGCTTACCACAGGAAGGCCGCGAACTTGCTATTTTCGGAGAATAAAAACTTAGTTTTGAAGATTTGAGAGATTCATTTTTGGGAAAAATCATCATTTGATATGAAAATTACAACTTCTTCTATTGACAGTTGGCCAAAAAACAATCTTTCCTATTCTCTGCACTTGAATTGGACAATTTTGAAGATTTTTGGAAAAAAAAAATAAAAAAAATCATCTTTTCAAGGTCAAGATTCGAACTGGCGACTTCTCGCTTCCGGGTCAGGAGCGCTAACCGCAGGAACGCTGCGAACTTGTTATTTTCGGAGAATAAAAACTTAATTTTGAAGATTTGAGAGATTCATTTTTGGGAAAAATCATCATTTGATATGAAAATTACAACTTCTTCTATTGACAGTTGGCCAAAAAACAATCTTTCCTATTCTCTGCACTTGAATTGGACAATTTTGAAGATTTTTGGCAAAAAAAAATATCATCTTTTCAAGGTCGGGATTCAAACTCGCGACTTCTCGCTTCCGGGTCAGGAGCGCTAACCACAGGAACGCCAAGAACTTGTTATTTTCGTAGAATTCAAACTTAATTTGAAGATTAGAGAGATTCATTTTTGGGAAAAATCATCATTTGATATGAAAATTACAACTTCTTCTTAACAGGTGGCCAAAAAACAATCTTTCCCATTCTCTGCACTTGAATTGAACAATTTTGAAGATTTTTGGAAAAAAAAAATAAAAAAAATCATCTTTTCAAGGTCGGGATTCGAACTGGCGACTTCTCGTTTCTGTGTCAGGAGCGCTAACCACAGGAACGTCGCGAAGTTGCTATTTTCGGAGAATAAAAACTAAATTTTGAAGATTTGAGATATTCATTTTTTTTAAAAAATCATCATTTGATATGAAAATTACAACTTCTTCTATTGACAGTTGGCCAAAAAACAATCTTTCCTATTCTCTGCACTTGAATTGGACAATTTTGAAGAGTTTTGGCCAAAAAAAAAAAAATCATCTTTTCAAGGTCGGGATTCGAACTCGCGACTTCTCGCTTCCGGGTCAGGAGCGCTAACCACAGGAACGCCGGGAACTTGTTATTTTCGGAGAATAAAAACTTAATTTTGAAGATTTGAGAGATTCATTTTTTTTGAAAAATCATCACTTGATATGAAAATTACAACTTCTTCTATTGACAGTTGGCCAAAAAACAATCTTTCCTATTCTCTGCACTTGAATTGGACAATTTTGAAGATTTTTGGCAAAAAAATCAAAAGAAAATCAGCTTTTCAAGGTCGGGAGTCGAACTCGTGACTTCTCGCTTCCGGGTCAGGAGCGTTAACCACAGGAATGCCGCAAACTTGTTATTTTCGGAGAATAAAAACTTAATTTGAAGATTAGAGAGATTCATTTTTGGGAAAAATCATCATTTGATATGAAAATTACAACTTCTTCTATTGACAGTTGGCCAAAAAACAATCTTTCCCATTCTCTGCACTTGAATTGGACAATTTTGAAGATTTTTGGCAAAAAAGGGAAAGAAAAATTCATCTTTTCAAGGTCGGTATTCGAACTCGCGACTTCTCGCTTCCGGGTCAGGAGCGCTAACCACAGGAACGCCGCAAACTTGTTGTTTTCGGAGAATAAAAACTTAATTTTGAAGATTTGGGAGATTCATTTTTGGGAAAAATCATCATTTGATATGAAAATTACAACTTCTTCTATTGACAGTTGGCCAAAAAACAATCTTTCCTATTCTCTGCACTTGAATTGGACAATTTTGAAGATTTTTGGAAAAAAAACGAAAAAAAAAACATCTTTTCAAGGTCGGGATTCGAACTCGCAACTTCTCGCTTCCGGGTCAGGAGCGCTAACCACAGGAATGCCGCGAACTTGTTATTTTCGTAGAATTAAAACTTAATTTTGAATATTTGAGAGATTCATTTTTTTTGAAAAATCATCATTTGATATGAAAATTACAACTTCTTCTATTGACAGTTGGCCAAAAAACAATCTTTCCTATTCTCTGCACTTGAATTGGACAATTTTGAAGATTTTTGGCAAAAAAAATTAAAACAAAATCAGCTTTTCAAGGTCGGGATTCGAACTGGCGACTTCTCACTTCTGGGTCAGGAGCGCTAACCACAGGAACGAGGCGAACTTGCTATTTTCGGAGAATAAAAACTTAATTTTGAAGATTTGAGAGATTCATTTTTGGGAAAAATCATCATTTGATATGAAAATTACAACTTCTTCTATTGACAGTTGGCCAAAAAACAATCTTTCCCATTCTCTGCACTTGAATTGGACAATTTTGAAGATTTTTGGAAAAAAAAACGAAAAAAAAACCATCTTTTCAAGGTCGGGATTCGAACTTGCAACTTCTCGCTTCCGGGTCAGGAGCGCTAACCCCAGGAACGCCGCGAAATTGTTATTTTCGGAGAATAAAAACTTAATTTGAAGATTAGAGAGATTCATTTTTGGAAAAAATCATCATTTGATATGAAAATTACAACTTCTTCTATTGACAGTTGGCCAAAAAACAATCTTTCCTATTCTCTGCACTTGAATTGGACAATTTTGAAGATTTTTGGCAAAAAAAAAATCATCTTTTCAAGGTCGGGATTTGAACTCGCGACTTCTCGCTTCCGGGTTAGGAGCGCTAACCACAGGAACGCCGCGAAATTGTTATTTTCGGAGAATAAAAACTTAATTTGAAGATTAGAGAGATTCATTTTTGGGAAAAATCATCATTTGATATGAAAATTACAACTTCTTCTATTGACAGTTGGCCAAAAAACAATCTTTCCTATTCTCTGCACTTGAATTGGACAATTTTGAAGAGTTTTGGCAAAAAAAGAAAAAAAAAAATCATCTTTTCAAGGTCGGGATTCGAACGCGCGACTTCTCGCTTCCGGGTCAGGAGCGCTAACCACAGGAATGCCGCAAACTTGTTATTTTCGGAGAATAAAAACTTAATTTGAAGATTTGAGAGATTCATTTTTGGGAAAAATCATCATTTGATATGAAAATTACAACTTCTTCTATTGACAGTTGGCCAAAAAACAATCTTTCCTATTCTCTGCACTTGAATTGGACAATTTTGAAGATCTTTGGAAAAACAATTTAAAAAAAACAGCTTTTCAAGGTCGGGATTCGAGCTGGCGACTTCTCGCTTCCGGGTCAGGAGCGCTAACCACAGGAACGCCGCGAACTTGCTATTTTCGGAGAATAAAAACTTAATTTTGAAGATTTGAGAGATTCATTTTTGGGAAAAATCATCATTTGATATGAAAATTACAACTTCTTCTATTGACAGTTGGCCAAAAAACAATCTTTCCTATTCTCTGCACTTGAATTGGACAATTTTGAAGATTTTTGGAAAAAAAAACGAAAAAAAAAACATCTTTTCAAGGTCGGGATTCGAACTGGCGACTTCTCGCTTCCGGGTCAGGAGCGCTAACCACAGGAACGCCACGAACTTGTTATTTTCGGAGAATAAAAACTTAATTTTGAAGATTTGAGAGATTCATTTTTGGGAAAAATCATCATTTGATATGAAAATTACAACTTCTTCTATTGACAGTTGGCCAAAAAACAATCTTTCCCATTCTCTGCACTTGAATTGGACAATTTTGAAGAGTTTTGGCAAAAAAAGAAAAAAAAATCATCTTGTCAAGGTCGGGATTCGAACTCGCGACTTCTCGCTTCCGGGTCAGGAGCGCTAACCACAGGAACGCCGCGAACTTGTTATTTTCTAGAATAAAAACTTAATTTTGAATATTTGAGAGATTCATTTTTTTTTGAAAAATCATCATTTGATATGAAAATTACAACTTCTTCTATTGACAGTTGGCCAAAAAACAATCTTTCCCATTCTATGCACTTGAATTGGACAATTTTTAAGATTTTTGGCAAAAAAAATCAAAAAAAAATCAGCTTTTCAAGGTAAGGATTCGAACTCGCGACTTTTCGCTTCCGGGTCAGGAGCGCTAACGACAGGAATGCCGCAAACGTGTTATTTTCGGAGAATAAAAACTTAATGTGAAGATTAGAGAGATTCATTTTTGGGAAAAATCATCATTTGATATGAAAATTACAACTTCTTCTATTGACAGTTGGCCAAAAAACAATCTTTTCTATTCTCCGCACTTGAATTGGACAATTTTGAAGAGTTTTGGCAAAAAAAAAAATCATCTTTTCAAGGTCGGGATTCGAACTCGCGACTTCTAGCTTCCGGGTCAGGAGCGCTAACCACAGGAACGCCGCGAAATTGTTATTTTCGGAGAATAAAAACTTAATTTGAAGATTAGAGAGATTCATTTTTGGAAAAAATCATCATTTGATATGAAAATTACAACTTCTTCTATTGACAGTTGGCCAAAAAACAATCTTTCCTATTCTCTGCACTTGAATTGGACAATTTTGAAGATTTTTGGCAAAAAAAATAAAAAAAAAATCAGCTTTTCAAGGTCGGGATTCGAACTCGCGACTTCTCGCTTCCTGGTCAGGAGCGCTAACCACAGGAAGGCCGCGAACTTGCTATTTTCGGAGAATAAAAACTTAGTTTTGAAGATTTGAGAGATTCATTTTTGGGAAAAATCATCATTTGATATGAAAATTACAACTTCTTCTATTGACAGTTGGCCAAAAAACAATCTTTCCCATTCTCTGCACTTGAATTGGACAATTTTGAAGAGTTTTGGCAAAAAAAACGAAAAAAAAAACATCTTTTCAAGGTCGGGATTCGAACTTGCAACTTCTCGCTTCCAGGTCAGGAGCGCTAACCACAGGAATGCCGCAAAATTGTTATTTTCGGAGAATAAAAACTTAATTTTGAATATTTGAGAGATTCATTTTTTTTGAAAAATCATCATTTGATATGAAAATTACAACTTCTTCTATTGACAGTTGGCCAAAAAACAATCTTTCCCATTCTCTGCACTTGAATTGGACAATTTTTAAGATTTTTGGCAAAAAAAATCAAAAGAAAATCAGCTTTTCAAGGTCGGGATTCGAACTTGCGACTTCTCGCTTCCGGGTCAGGAGCGCTAACGACAGGAATGCCGCAAACGTGTTATTTTCGGAGAATAAAAACTTAATTTTGAAGATTTGAGAGATTCATTTTTGGGAAAAATCTTCATTTGATATGAAAATTACAACTTCTTCTATGGACAGTTGGCCAAAAAACAATCTTTCCCATTCTCTGCACTTTAATTGGACAATTTTGAAGATTTTTGGCAAAACAATCAAAAGAAAATCAGCTTTTCAAGGTCGGGATTCGAACTCGCGACTTTTCGCTTCCGGGTCAGGAGCGCTAACCACAGGAACGCCGCAAACTTGTTATTTTCGGAGAATAAAAACTTAATATTGAAGATTTGAGAGATTCATTTTTGGAAAAAATCATCATTTGATATGAAAATTACAACTTCTTCTATTGACAGTTGGCCAAAAAACAATCTTTCCTATTCTCTGCACTTGAATTGGACAATTTTGAAGATTTTTGGCCAAAAAAAAAATCATCTTTTCAAGGTCGGGATTCGAACTCGCGACTTCTCGCTTCCGGGTCAGGAGCGCTAACCACAGGAACGCCGCGAAATTGTTATTTTCGGAGAATAAAAACTTAATTTGAAGATTAGAGAGATTCATTTTTGGGAAAAATCATCATTTGATATGAAAATTACAACTTCTTCTATTGACAGTTGGCCAAAAAACAATCTTTCCTATTCTCTGCACTTGAATTGGACAATTTTGAAGAGTTTTGGCAAAAAAAGAAAAAAAAAAATCATCTTTTCAAGGTCGGGATTCGAACGCGCGACTTCTCGCTTCCGGGTCAGGAGCGCTAACCACAGGAATGCCGCAAACTTGTTATTTTCGGAGAATAAAAACTTAATTTGAAGATTTGAGAGATTCATTTTTGGGAAAAATCATCATTTGATATGAAAATTACAACTTCTTCTATTGACAGTTGGCCAAAAAACAATCTTTCCTATTCTCTGCACTTGAATTGGACAATTTTGAAGATCTTTGGAAAAACAATTTAAAAAAAACAGCTTTTCAAGGTCGGGATTCGAGCTGGCGACTTCTCGCTTCCGGGTCAGGAGCGCTAACCACAGGAACGCCGCGAACTTGCTATTTTCGGAGAATAAAAACTTAATTTTGAAGATTTGAGAGATTCATTTTTGGGAAAAATCATCATTTGATATGAAAATTACAACTTCTTCTATTGACAGTTGGCCAAAAAAACAATCTTTCCTATTCTCTGCACTTGAATTGGACAATTTTGAAGATTTTTGGAAAAAAAAACGAAAAAAAAAACATCTTTTCAAGGTCGGGATTCGAACTGCCGACTTCTCGCTTCCGGGTCAGGAGCGCTAACCACAGGAACGCCACGAACTTGTTTTTTTCGGAGAATAAAAACTTAATTTTGAAGATTTGAGAGATTCATTTTTGGGAAAAATCATCATTTGATATGAAAATTACAACTTCTTCTATTGACAGTTGGCCAAAAAACAATCTTTCCCATTCTCTGCACTTGAATTGGACAATTTTGAAGAGTTTTGGCAAAAAAAGAAAAAAAAAATCATCTTGTCAAGGTCGGGATTCGAACTCGCGACTTCTCGCTTCCGGGTCAGGAGCGCTAACCACAGGAACGCCGCGAACTTGTTATTTTCTAGAATAAAAACTTAATTTTGAATATTTGAGAGATTCATTTTTTTTGAAAAATCATCATTTGATATGAAAATTACAACTTCTTCTATTGACAGTTGGCCAAAAAACAATCTTTCCCATTCTATGCACTTGAATTGGACAATTTTTAAGATTTTTGGCAAAAAAAATCAAAAAAAAATCAGCTTTTCAAGGTAAGGATTCGAACTCGCGACTTTTCGCTTCCGGGTCAGGAGCGCTAACGACAGGAATGCCGCAAACGTGTTATTTTCGGAGAATAAAAACTTAATGTGAAGATTAGAGAGATTCATTTTTTTTGAAAAATCATCATTTGATATGAAAATTACAACTTCTTCTATTGACAGTTGGCCAAAAAACAATCTTTTCTATTCTCCGCACTTGAATTGGACAATTTTGAAGAGTTTTGGCAAAAAAAAAAATCATCTTTTCAAGGTCGGGATTCGAACTCGCGACTTCTAGCTTCCGGGTCAGGAGCGCTAACCACAGGAACGCCGCGAAATTGTTATTTTCGGAGAATAAAAACTTAATTTGAAGATTAGAGAGATTCATTTTTGGGAAAAATCATCATTTGATATGAAAATTACAACTTCTTCTATTGACAGTTGGCCAAAAACTAATCTTTCCTATTGTCTGCACTTGAATTGGACAATTTTGAAGATTTTTGGCCAAAAAAAGAAAAAGAAATCAGCTTTTCAAGGGTGGGGATTCGAACTCGCGACTTCTCGATTCCGGGTCAGGAGCGCTAACCACAGGAACGCCGCGAACTTGTTATTTTCGGAGAATAAAAACTTAATTTTGAAGATTTGAGAGATTCATTTTTGGGAAAAATCATCATTTGATATGAAAATTACAACTTCTTCTATTGACAGTTGGCCAAAAAACAATCTTTCCCATTCTCTGCACTTGAATTGGACAATTTTGAAGAGTTTTGGCAAAAAAAACGAAAAAAAAACATCTTTTCAAGGTCGGGATTCGAACTCGCGACTTCTCGATTCCGGGTCAGGAGCGCTAACCACAGGAACGCCGCAAACTTGTTGTTTTCGGAGAATAAAAACTTAATTTTGAAGATTTGAGAGATTCATTTTTTTTTTGGAAAATCATCATTTGATATGAAAATTACAACTTCTTCTATTGACAGTTGGTCAAAAAACAATCTTTCCCATTATCTCCACTTGAATTGGAAAATTTGTAAGATTTTTCGCAAAAAAAAATCAAAAAAAAATCACCTTTTCAATGTCAGGATTCGAACTCGCGACTTCTCGTTTCCGGGTCAGGAGCGCTAACCACAGGAACGCCGCGAACTTGTTATTTTCGGAGAATAAAAACTTAATTTGAAGATTAGAGAGATTCATTTTTGGGAAAAATCATCATTTGATATGAAAATTACAACTTCTTCTTAACAGGTGGCCAAAAAACAATCTTTCCCATTCTCTGCACTTGAATTGGACAATTTTGAAGAGTTTTGGCAAAAAAAGAAAAAAAAAATCATCTTTTCAAGGTCGGGATTCGAACTCGCGACTTCTCGCTTCCGGGTCAGGAGCGCTAACCACAGGAACGCCGCGAACTTGTTATTTTCTAGAATAAAAACTTAATTTTGAATATTTGAGAGATTCATTTTTGGGAAAAATCATCATTTGATATGAAAATTACAACTTCTTCTATTGACAGTTGGCCAAAAAACAATCTTTCCCATTCTATGCACTTGAATTGGACAATTTTTAAGATTTTTGGCAAAAAAAATCAAAAGAAAATCAGCTTTTCAAGGTCGGGATTCGAACTTGCGACTTCTCGCTTCCGGGTCAGGAGCGCTAACGACAGGAATGCCGCAAACGTGTTATTTTCGGAGAATAAAAACTTAATTTGAAGATTAGAGAGATTCATTTTTGGGAAAAATCATCATTTGATATGAAAATTACAACTTCTTCTTAACAGGTGGCCAAAAAACAATCTTTCCCATTCTCTGCACTTGAATTGGACAATTTTGAAGAGTTTTGGCAAAAAAAGAAAAAAAAATCATCTTGTCAAGGTCGGGATTCGAACTCGCGACTTCTCGCTTCCGGGTCAGGAGCGCTAACCACAGGAACGCCGCGAACTTGTTATTTTCTAGAATAAAAACTTAATTTTGAATATTTGAGAGATTCATTTTTTTTGAAAAATCATCATTTGATATGAAAATTACAACTTCTTCTATTGACAGTTGGCCAAAAAACAATCTTTCCCATTCTATGCACTTGAATTGGACAATTTTTAAGATTTTTGGCAAAAAAAATCAAAAGAAAATCAGCTTTTCAAGGTCAGGATTCGAACTCGCGACTTTTCGTTTCCGGGTCAGGAGCGCTAACGACAGGAATGCCGCAAACGTGTTATTTTCGGAGAATAAAAACTTAATGTGAAGATTAGAGAGATTCATTTTTGGGAAAAATCATCATTTGATATGAAAATTACAACTTCTTCTATTGACAGTTGGCCAAAAAACAATCTTTTCTATTCTCCGCACTTGAATTGGACAATTTTGAAGAGTTTTGGCAAAAAAAAAAATCATCTTTTCAAGGTCGGGATTCGAACTCGCGACTTTTAGCTTCCGGGTCAGGAGCGCTAACCACAGGAACGAGGCGAACTTGCTATTTTCGGAGAATAAAAACTTAGTTTTGAAGATTTGAGAGATTCATTTTTGGGAAAAATCATCATTTGATATGAAAATTACAACTTCTTCTATTGACAGTTGGCCAAAAAACAATCTTTCCCATTCTCTGCACTTGAATTGGACAATTTTGAAGATTTTTGGCAAAAAAAACGAAAAAAAAACATCTTTTCAAGGTCGGGATTCGAACTTGCAACTTCTCGCTTCCAGGTCAGGAGCGCTAACCACAGGAATGCCGCGAAATTGTTATTTTCGGAGAATAAAAACTTAATTTTGAATATTTGAGAGATTCATTTTTTTTGAAAAATCATCATTTGATATGAAAATTACAACTTCTTCTATTGACAGTTGGCCAAAAAACAATCTTTCCCATTCTATGCACTTGAATTGGACAATTTTTAAGATTTTTGGCAAAAAAAATCAAAAGAAAATTAGCTTTTCAAGGTCGGGATTCGAACTGGCGACTTCTCGCTTCCGGGTCAGGAGCGCTAACCACAGGAACGCCGCGAACTTGCTATTTTCGGAGAATAAAAACTTAATTTTGAAGATTTGAGAGATTCATTTTTGGGAAAAATCATCATTTGATATGAAAATTACAACTTCTTCTATTGACAGTTGGCCAAAAAACAATCTTTCCCATTCTCTGCACTTGAATTGGACAATTTTGAAGATTTTTGAAAAAAAAAACGAAAAAAAAAACATCTTTTCAAGGTCGGGATTCGAACTTGCAACTTCTCGCTTCCGGGTCAGGCGCGCTAACCACAGGAATGCCGCGAAATTGTTATTTTCGGAGAATAAAAACTTAATTTGAAGATTAGAGAGATTCATTTTTGGGAAAAATCATCATTTGATATGAAAATTACAACTTCTTCTATTGACAATTGGCCAAAAAACAATCTTTCCTATTCTATGCACTTGAATTGGACAATTTCGAAGAGTTTTGGCAAAAAAAGAAAAAAAAATCAGCTTTTCAAGGTCGGGATTCGAACTCGCGACTTCTCGCTTCCGGGTCAGGAGCGCTAACCACAGGAACGCCGCGAACTTGTTATTTTCATAGAATAAAAACTGAATTTGAAGATTAGAGAGATTCTTTTTTGGGAAAAATCATCATTTGATATGAAAATTACAACTTCTTCTATTGACAGTTGGCCAAAAAACAATCTTTCCTATTCTCCGCACTTGAATTGGAAAATTTTGAAGATTTTTGACAAAAAAAATCAAAAGAAAATCAGCTTTTCAAGGTCGGGATTCGAACTGGCGACTTTTCGTTTCCGAATCAGGAGCGCTAACCACAGGAACGCCGCAAACTTGTTATTTTCGGAGAATAAAAACTTAATTTTGAAGATTAGAGAGATTCATTTTTGGGAAAAATCATCATTTGATATGAAAATTACAACTTCTTCTATTGACAGTTGGCCAAAAAACAATCTTTCCTATTCTCTGCACTTGAATTGGACAATTTTGAAGATTTTTGGCAAAACTAAAATATCATCTTTTCAAGGTCGGGATTCGAACTTGCGACTTCTTGCTTCCGGGTCAGGAGCGCTAACCACAGGAATGCCGCGAAATTGTTATTTTCGGAGAATAAAAACTTAATTTGAAGATTAGAGAGATTCATTTTTGGGAAAAATCATCATTTGATATGAAAATTACAACTTCTTCTATTGACAGTTGGCCAAAAAACAATCTTTCCCATTCTCTGCACTTGAATTGGACAATTTTGAAGAGTTTTGGCAAAAAAGAAAAAAAAATCATCTTTTCAAGGTCGGGATTCGAACTCGCGACTTCTCGCTTCCGGGTCAGGAGCGCTAACCACAGGAACGCCGCGAACTTGTTATTTTCATAGAATAAAAACTTAATTTTGAATATTTGAGAGATTCTTTTTTTTGAAAAATCATCATTTGATATGAAAATTACAACTTCTTCTATTGACAGTTGGCCAAAAAAAATCTTTCCCATTCTCTGCACTTCAATTGGACAATTTTGAAGATTTTGGAAAAAAAAACGAAAAAAAAAAACATCTTTTCAAGGTCGGGATTCGAACTGGCGACTTCTCGCTTCCGGGTCAGGAGCGCTAACGACAGGAAAGCTGCAAACTTGTTATTTTCATAGAATAAAAACTTAATTTTGAATATTTGAGAGATTCTTTTTTTTGAAAAATCATCATTTAATATGAAAATTACAACTTCTTCTATTGACAGTTGGCCAAAAAACAATCTTTCCCATTCTAGCACTTGAATTGGACAATTTTGAAGATTTTTGGCAAAACTAAAATATCATCTTTTCAAGGTCGGGATTCGAACTCGCGACTTCTCGCTTCCGGGTGAGGAGCGCTAACCACAGGAATGCCGCGAAATTGTTATTTTCGGAGAATAAAAACTTAATTTGAAGATTAGAGAGATTCATTTTTGGGAAAAATCATCATTTGATATGAAAATTACAACTTCTTCTATTGACAGTTGGCCAAAAAACAATCTTTCCCATTCTCTGCACTTGAATTGGACAATTTTGAAGAGTTTTGGCAAAAAAAGAAAAAAAAATCATCTTTTCAAGGTCGGGATTCGAACTCGCGACTTCTCGCTTCCGGGTGAGGAGCGCTAACCACAGGAACGCTGCGAACTTGTTATTTTCATAGAATAAAAACTTAATTTTGAATATTTGAGAGATTCTTTTTTTTGAAAAATCATCATTTGATATGAAAATTACAACTTCTTCTATTGACAGTTGGCCAAAAAATAATCTTTCCTATTGTCTGCACTTGAATTGGACAATTTTGAAGATTTTTGGCCAAAAAAAGAAAAAAAAATCAGCTTTTCAAGGGTGGGGATTCGAACTCGCGACTTCTCGATTCCGGGTCAGGAGCGCTAACCACAGGAACGCCGCAAACTTGTTGTTTTCGGAGAATAAAAACTTAATTTTGAAGATTTGAGAGATTCATTTTTTTTGGAAAATCATCATTTGATATGAAAATTACAACTTCTTCTATTGACAGTTGGTCAAAAAACAATCTTTCCTATTCTCTGCACTTGAATTGGACAATCTTTAAGATTTTTGGCAAAACTAAAATATCATCTTTTCAAGGTCGGGATTCGAACTTGCGACTTCTCGCTTCCGGGTCAGGAGCGCTAACCACAGGAACGCCGCAAACTTGTTATTTTCGGAGAATAAAAACTTATTTTGAAGATTAGAGAGATTCATTTTTGGGAAAAATCATCATTTGATATGAAAATTACAACTTCTTCTATTGACAGTTGGCCAAAAAACAATCTTTCCCATTCTCTGCACTTGAATTGGAAAATTTTTAAGATTTTTCGCAAAAAATAAAAAAAAAATCATCTTTTCAAGGTCGGGATTCGAACTCGCGACTTCTCGCTTCCCGGTCAGGAGCGCTAACCACAGGAACGCCGCAAACTTGTTATTTTCATAGAATAAAAACTTAATTTTGAAGATTTGAGAGATTCATTTTTGGGAAAAATCATCATTTGATATGAAAATTACAACTTCTTCTATTGACAGTTGGCCAAAAAACAATCTTTCCCATTCTCTGCACTTTAATTGGACAATTTTGAAGATTTTTGAAAAAAAAAACGAAAAAAAAAACATCTTTTCAAGGTTGGGATTCGAACTTGCAACTTCTCGCTTCCGGGTCAGGCGCGCTAACCACAGGAATGCCGCGAAATTGTTATTTTCGGAGAATAAAAACTTAATTTGAAGATTAGAGAGATTCATTTTTGGGAAAAATCATCATTTGATATGAAAATTACAACTTCTTCTATTGACAATTGGCCAAAAAACAATCTTTCCCATTCTATGCACTTGAATTGGACAATTTCGAAGAGTTTTGGCAAAAAAAGAAAAAAATATCATCTTTTCAAGGTCGGGATTCGAACTCGCGACTTCTCGCTTCCGGGTCAGGAGCGCTAACCACAGGAACGCACCGAAATTGTTATTTTCGGAGAATAAAAACTTAATTTGAAGATTAGAGAGATTCATTTTTGGGAAAAATCATCATTTGATATGAAAATTACAACTTCTTCTATTGACAGTTGGCCAAAAAACAATCTTTCCTATTCTCTGCACTTGAATTGGACAATTTTGAAGATTTTTGGCAAAAAAATTAAAAAAAATCAGCTTTTCAAGGTCGGGATTCGAACTGGCGACTTCTCACTTCTAAGTCAGGAGCGCTAACCACAGGAACGAGGCGAACTTGCTATTTTCGGAGAATAAAAACTTAATTTTGAAGATTTGAGAGATTCTTTTTTGGGAAAAATCATCATTTGATATGAAAATTACAACTTCTTCTATTGACAGTTGGCCAAAAAACAATCTTTCCCATTCTCTGCAGTTGAATTGGACAATTTTGAAGATTTTTGGAAAAAAAACATAAAAAAAACCATCTTTTCAAGGTCGGGATTCGAACTTGCAACTTCTCGCTTCCGGGTCAGGAGCGCTAACCACAGGAATGCCGCGAAATTGTTATTTTCGGAGAATAAAAACTTAATTTGAAGATTAGAGAGATTCATTTTTGGGAAAAATCATCATTTGATATGAAAATTACAACTTCTTCTATTGACAGTTGGCCAAAAAACAATCTTTCCCATTCTAGCACTTGAATTGGACAATTTTGAAGATTTTTGGCAAAACTAAAATATCATCTTTTCAAGGTCGGGATTCGAACTCGCGACTTCCCGCTTCCGGGTGAGGAGCGCTAACCACAGGAATGCCGCGAAATTGTTATTTTCGGAGAATAAAAACTTAATTTGAAGATTAGAGAGATTCATTTTTGGGAAAAATCATCATTTGATATGAAAATTACAACTTCTTCTATTGACAGTTGGCCAAAAAACAATCTTTCCCGTTCTCTGCACTTGAATTGGACAATTTTGAAGAGTTTTGGCAAAAAAACAGAAAAAAAAATCAGCTTTTCAAGGTCGGGATTCGAACTCGCGACTTCTCCCTTCCGGGTCGGGAGCGGTAACCACAGAAGCGCCGCAAACTTGTTATTTTCGGAGAATAAAAAGTTAATTTTGAAGATTTGAGAGATTCTTTTTTTTGAAAAATCATCATTTGATATGAAAATTACAACTTCTTCTATTGACAGTTGGCCAAAAAAAATCTTTCCCATTCTCTGCACTTCAATTGGACAATTTTGAAGATTTTGGAAAAAAAAACGAAAAAAAAAACATCTTTTCAAGGTCGGGATTCGAACTGGCGACTTCTCACTTCCGGGTCAGGAGCGCTAACCACAGGAACGCCGCAAACTTGTTATTTTCGGAGAATAAAAACTTAATTTTGAAGATTAGAGAGATTCATTTTTGGGAAAAATCATCATTTGATATGAAAATTACAACTTCTTCTATTGACAGTTGGCCAAAAAACAATCTTTCCTATTCTCTGCACTTGAATTGGACAATCTTTAAGATTTTTGGCAAAACTAAAATATCATCTTTTCAAGGTCGGGATTCGAACTTGCGACTTCTCGCTTCCGGGTCAGGAGCGCTAACCACAGGAATGCCGCGAAATTGTTATTTTCGGAGAATAAAAACTTATTTTGAAGATTAGAGAGATTCATTTTTGGGAAAAATCATCATTTGATATGAAAATTACAACTTCTTCTATTGACAGTTGGCCAAAAAACAATCTTTCCCATTCTCTGCACTTGAATTGGACAATT
The DNA here is from genome assembly GCF_054643075.1 of Acanthaster planci. NCBI lineage: Eukaryota > Metazoa > Echinodermata > Asteroidea > Valvatida > Acanthasteridae > Acanthaster > Acanthaster planci. The sequence continues at coordinate 12,948,709 of NC_141785.1, read as the reverse complement.
TTGAAGATTTTTGGCAAAAAAGGGAAAGAAAAATTCATCTTTTCAAGGTCGGTATTCGAACTCGCGACTTCTCGCTTCCGGGTCAGGAGCGCTAACCACAGGAACGCCGCAAACTTGTTATTTTCATAGAATAAAAACTTAATTTTGAAGATTTGAGAGATTCATTTTTGGGAAAAATCATCATTTGATATGAAAATTACAACTTCTTCTATTGACAGTTGGCCAAAAAACAATCTTTCCCATTCTCTGCACTTTAATTGGACAATTTTGAAGATTTTTGAAAAAAAAAACGAAAAAAAAAACATCTTTTCAAGGTTGGGATTCGAACTTGCAACTTCTCGCTTCCGGGTCAGGCGCGCTAATCACAGGAATGCCGCGAAATTGTTATTTTCGGAGAATAAAAACTTAATTTGAAGATTAGAGAGATTCATTTTTGGGAAAAATCATCATTTGATATGAAAATTACAACTTCTTCTATTGACAATTGGCCAAAAAACAATCTTTCCCATTCTATGCACTTGAATTGGACAATTTCGAAGAGTTTTGGCAAAAAAAGAAAAAAATATCATCTTTTCAAGGTCGGGATTCGAACTCGCGACTTCTCGCTTCCGGGTCAGGAGCGCTAACCACAGGAACGCACCGAAATTGTTATTTTCGGAGAATAAAAACTTAATTTGAAGATTAGAGAGATTCATTTTTGGGAAAAATCATCATTTGATATGAAAATTACAACTTCTTCTATTGACAGCTGGCCAAAAAACAATCTTTCCTATTCTCTGCACTTGAATTGGACAATTTTGAAGATTTTTGGCAAAAAAATTAAAAAAAAACAGCTTTTCAAGGTCGGGATTCGAACTGGCGACTTCTCACTTCTAAGTCAGGAGCGCTAACCACAGGAACGAGGCGAACTTGCTATTTTCGGAGAATAAAAACTTAATTTTGAAGATTTGAGAGATTCTTTTTTGGGAAAAATCATCATTTTATATGAAAATTACAACTTCTTCTATTGACAGTTGGCCAAAAAACAATCTTTCCCATTCTCTGCAGTTGAATTGGACAATTTTGAAGATTTTTGGAAAAAAAAACATAAAAAAACCATCTTTTCAAGGTAGGGATTCGAACTTGTAACTTCTCGCTTCCGGGTCAGGAGCGCTAACCACAGGAATGCCGCGAAATTGTTATTTTCGGAGAATAAAAACTTAATTTGAAGATTAGAGAGATTCATTTTTGGGAAAAATCATCATTTGATATGAAAATTACAACTTCTTCTATTGACAGTTGGCCAAAAAACAATCTTTCCCATTCTAGCACTTGAATTGGACAATTTTGAAGATTTTTGGCAAAACTAAAATATCATCTTTTCAAGGTCGGGATTCGAACTCGCGACTTCCCGCTTCCGGGTGAGGAGCGCTAACCACAGGAATGCCGCGAAATTGTTATTTTCGGAGAATAAAAACTTAATTTGAAGATTAGAGAGATTCATTTTTGGGAAAAATCATCATTTGATATGAAAATTACAACTTCTTCTATTGACAGTTGGCCAAAAAACAATCTTTCCCATTCTCTGCACTTGAATTGGACAATTTTGAAGAGTTTTGGCAAAAAAAGAAAAAAAAATCATCTTTTCAAGGTCGGGATTCGAACTCGCGACTTCTCGCTTCCGGGTGAGGAGCGCTAACCACAGGAACGCTGCGAACTTGTTATTTTCATAGAATAAAAACTTAATTTTGAATATTTGAGAGATTCTTTTTTTTGAAAAATCATCATTTGATATGAAAATTACAACTTCTTCTATTGACAGTTGGCCAAAAAAAATCTTTCCCATTCTCTGCACTTCAATTGGACAATTTTGAAGATTTTGGAAAAAAAAACGAAAAAAAAAACATCTTTTCAAGGTCGGGATTCGAACTGGCGACTTCTCACTTCCGGGTCAGGAGCGCTAACCACAGGAACGCCGCAAACTTGTTATTTTCGGAGAATAAAAACTTAATTTTGAAGATTAGAGAGATTCATTTTTGGGAAAAATCATCATTTGATATGAAAATTACAACTTCTTCTATTGACAGTTGGCCAAAAAACAATCTTTCCTATTCTCTGCACTTGAATTGGACAATCTTTAAGATTTTTGGCAAAACTAAAATATCATCTTTTCAAGGTCGGGATTCGAACTTGCGACTTCTCGCTTCCGGGTCAGGAGCGCTAACCACAGGAATGCCGCGAAATTGTTATTTTCGGAGAATAAAAACTTATTTTGAAGATTAGAGAGATTCATTTTTGGGAAAAATCATCATTTGATATGAAAATTACAACTTCTTCTATTGACAGTTGGCCAAAAAACAATCTTTCCCATTCTCTGCACTTGAATTGGACAATTTTGAAGATTTTTGGCAAAAAAATAAAAAAAAAAATCATCTTTTCAAGGTCGGGATTCGAACTCGCGACTTCTCGCTTCCCGGTCAGGAGCGCTAACCACAGGAACGCCGCAAACTTGTTATTTTCATAGAATAAAAACTTAATTTTGAAGATTTGAGAGATTCATTTTTGGGAAAAATCATCATTTGATATGAAAATTACAACTTCTTCTATTGACAGTTGGCCAAAAAACAATCTTTCCCATTCTCTGCACTTGAATTGGACAATTTTGAAGATTTTTGAAAAAAAAAACGAAAAAAAAAACATCTTTTCAAGGTTGGGATTCGAACTTGCAACTTCTCGCTTCCGGGTCAGGCGCGCTAACCACAGGAATGCCGCGAAATTGTTATTTTCGGAGAATAAAAACTTAATTTGAAGATTAGAGAGATTCATTTTTGGGAAAAATCATCATTTGATATGAAAATTACAACTTCTTCTATTGACAAT
>NC_141785.1:12892334-12945750 GCF_054643075.1 Acanthaster planci | reverse complement strand
ATTGCTCATGTTACTGTTGCGATACTGTGCCATGTTATTAATATGGATGATGTTAGTGATGAGTGATGTAAGTGATGTAAATGATACATGCAAGTTAGTGAGGAAAGAGACCCAGTCATGCAGTGTTAGTGTTAGAAGGATGATGTTAGGATGACGATGTTAGGATGATGACATGCAAGAGCCCATGCAATGAACCAGAACATCACACGATATCCCAACAGCACAATGAACAATCTCAATGCAGTCCACTGCTTAAGAAACAGCTGGTATTCACCGTCATCCTCATGAGCGAAGTCTGCCCCATATCCAAGGAAGATTACAAGAAGACAACTCCCTTCATGAACATAAAACCTTCCCTCGGGACTGGATTCACAAAACTCAATTTGCCTGTGCATGCCATTTTAACGTCAGGCCTCCGCCCCAAGCCTGGCCAAACCTGTCCATACCTTCATGATCATGTGTCTGTTGACACTCACTCGGCCCTGTTAGCGCAGCTTCGTCCACATTTCTCGACATTAACAACATAAAAAGTCGGTATTAAGAATACAATGTGATTAAAAATCGATAAAAAATGATAAAAACCATAAAAACCAATAGCGCACGGCACCGGTGCGGCGTACAGTTAAAATGCGAACACTAACAACGTGCATGACTGATTAATTCAGAAATCCGCAGTCACATGATTCACGCTGGCACTTAGAATCCGCTCGTCCCCACTACTTATGGCAAAAGCTAGGTTGCTACTTGCCCTCCCGCCCATGCCACGTTAGCAGGGCCCATTGCCCTGTAGTTAAGGCTCTTTGCCCTGAACTTGTCCCCAGGACTTCGATGTCCGTCGCATGTTGCTCAAATTGTTTTGTCCTACCCGCCGTATTGTCTAGAAATGGGTACGACGGCAGGGTCGCTTTTTCGCTCGTCGCCTAGGAACTGGGCCGGGGGAAGGGCTGATGGCCTGCACAGATTTTAGTGGAGGTCATAATATACGTCTCATGTGTTCACCAAACGACGCGCAGAACATTTGCGGATAAATCTTATCCAGGCCTCGAGTGAGCGAGCTCAATGTGGCGTTTTAAAGTCAATATTTTGTCGTTTTCTTTGTCATTGCTGAAAATATTCTCACTACATTTTATTAGTTCATCCAAAATTGATCAGGATAACCAATGATTTGAAATGTATCGCCAAAAGACTCATAATCAATGATAATTTTTTGATCAAATGATAGTAGATAAATTACCGTGATTGCACCAAGGACATGTGTTTCTTATATAAGCCGACACTTAAGCCAAACCTATAGACGATCTTTCAATATCCCAAACTCGCTTCTGGAGGTCGTGTACAAAGTAGCCATAACACAGTTCAAAGCCATCAGCTTCCCACCGACCTTTTCGCCGGATGCTTTTTTTCGTCGCCCGGACCCCAGGCCTAACCATATGGCACTGGGAAGGACAGATCCACTGACTGCCGAAGGGGGGGTAGTGCCCCTAACACTCCTTCGGCTGGGGATTCAATCACCCCACCCCCAACTTTTGAGCAGGGCCTACAATGGGGTGGGGCCACGGATATATCAGCTTACAGAGATCATTGAATCCACTAGCGGCCATTTTACCGAGTCGAATACAGAGCTTGCCCGGCAATGCTCGCCTTTGTTCCCCCTGGTGTCAACAGAAGCGAGCCAACCCACGCCTATGTTTTCCGCTATTTTGAATTCATGAGGAAAAAGACCCATACAATATGGTTTCTTGCTTTTAATTTATTTAATGGTGGTGAAATAACGTTATGAATATCATAGTATCCCACTTGTTCATTAACTTACATCAGTAATTTTCTGCTTTGAGATGAGTGAGGTGTGCAAGTAGTTCTTTCATGTTTTGATTATCTACATTGTAGATGGTGTTCTCATTGGAATAAGAAATTTAAAACTGCCAAAAGCGCATTGGCAAGAAGGGGCTTGGGCAAGAAAGGGCATTGGCAACAAAGGGCAAGGGCAGGGCAAGAAGGGGCATGGGCAAGAAGGGGCATGGGCAAGAAAGGGCAAGGGCAAGGGCAGGGCAAGAAAGGCAAGGGCAAGAAAAGGCAGACAGCGCATAGGCAAGCAACGGCATATTGGCAAGATCAATTTGGCATTAACAGGCAAGAATATAGGCTTTGGGCAAGAAATGGCATAAAATATGGCAAGATCCATTTGGTGACGTACAAATGGCAAGAATTGGCTTCAAAACAGAAATTTTGGGCTCACAGGCAAAAGTGGGAACTGTTCTTGGTAGAAGGACACCATATGCTGGGTCATTTATTTCCAGTAAAAATGTTAAAATAAACCCAGATAGATGCTTGTTTACAGAGTACCAAAGTGAACACAATTCATGCAAATAATAATCCCAATTTGTTTGTGACCAACATGTGAACCAACGCGCGCGCCGTACTACTAATTTCAGGTTCAAATGTGGTCACACTTTGGTACTCAATAGTAACCCATTCAAAGAAACAAGAATGTATCTACCACTTGACTAATGCCAAGGTCCCTGTTAGTCTCCCAAGCATAGGCCTGCCACATTCACAGGTGATCTACCAGGTTCAGTCTTGGAGTCTTGCATGCCCCAGGATGTTGCAGAACTTGTCGGTGTGGAACACTGCCACCCAGGATGCACTGGAAATGACAAGAGCCCCCTGTGAAGGGAAGTGTAGTAGGCAAGGCAAACCTGATGGGTAGACCTTGAGTGTACGAGTCTCTTCAGCTGATGAAAGAGTCAGGATCTGCGTCTCAACTTGATGTGCCGTGAATCAGTTGTGCTGGAATGTTGCCCCGACATAATGAAGTTGTTAGCAGAGAAAACCTTAGTCACTGATGCAGGCCCACGGAACACGGGTACCGATGACAGGTAAGTTGATCCCAAGGCACAGGATGAACTGGTTGTGGAGATGCCCACCTACATGTATGTGGATCTCTGGCAAACAAAGAGACTGAGGGTGCCGCCAGACTGTGTAAGGGCCTTGACGTCTGGGGAGAAGATTCAACAATTCTGAAACTGATCCAAGGTGAGCCAGTTGCTGCTATGTTCCCAGCTAAAGTATCTTGGAATTGCTGCAAATCTTGTGCCGTGTGATGAAGCAATGAAAATGTCATCCTTGTACCGAAAACAATCTGTTGCTCTCAAATCCACGAAAGCAGTGATGCCAGAAAAACACTCCTACATGATGATGTCCGCTGGAACCGCGAGGGTAGTAACGCTGAAGAAATGCCAGAGGCCGCCCAAAGAATTGGTTTGTCCAGTGAATGGGGGACAGTAAGATTGGGGTGAATGGGAGGATCCAGTTCAAAGGGAAGGTTCCACATTCACAAAAGGAGTTGTCATCAAGTCTTCATCCCCTGGCAATGAAACAGGCCCCACCCACGGGGATGCCGGTGAATACCGAGACTGCATTAAAATTGCTCATGTTACTGTTGCGATACCGTGCCATGTATTAATATGGATGATGTTAGTGATGAGTGATGTAAGTGATGTAAATGATACATGCAAGTTAGTGAGGAAAGAGACCCAGTCATGCAGTGTTAGTGTTAGAAGGATGATGTTAGGATGACGATGTTAGGATGATGACATGCAAGAGCCCATGCAATGAACCAGAACATCACACGATATCCCAACAGCACAATGAACAATCTCAATGCAGTCCACTGCTAAAGAAACAGCTGGTATTCACCGTCATCCTCATGAGCGAAGTCTGCCCATATCCAAGGAAGATTACAAGAAGACAACTCCCTTCATGAACATAAAACCTTCCCTCGGGACTGGATTCACAAAACTCAATTTGCCTGTGCATGCCATTTTTACGTCAGGCCTCCGCCCCAAGCCTGGCCAAACCTGTCCATACCTTCATTGACACTCACTCGGCCCTGTTAGCGCAGCTTCGTCCACGTTTCTCGACGTTAACAACATAAAAAGTCGGTATTAAGAATACAATGTGAATAAAAAAATCAATAAAAATGATAAAAAAAACATAAAAACTAATAGCGCACTGCACCGGTGCCGCGTACAGTTAAAATGCGAACACTAACAACATGCATGACTGATTAATTCAGAAATTCGCAGTCACATGATTCACGCTGGCGCTTAAAATTCGCTCGTCCCCACTACTTATGGCAAAAGCTAGGTTGCTACTTTCCCTCCCGCCCACGCCACGTTAGCATGGCTCATTGCCCTGTAGTTAAGGCCCTTTTGCCCTGCACTTGTCCCCAGGACTTCGATTTCCATCGCATGTTGCTCAAATTGTTTTGTCCTACCCGCCGTATTGTCTAGATTTGGGTACGATGGCAGGGTCGCTTTTTCGCTCGTCGCCTGCGAACTGGGCCGGGGGAAGGGCTGATGGCCTGCACAGATCTTAGTGGAGGTCATAATATATGTCACATGCGTTCACCAAACGACGCGCAGAACATTTGCGGATAAATCTTATCCAGGCCTCGAATATTTTGTCGTTTTCTTTCTCATTGCTGAAAATATTCTCACTACATTTTATTAGTTCATCCAAAATTGATCACGATAACCAATGATTTGAAATGTATCGCCAAAAGACTCATAATCAGTGATAATTTTTTGATCAATGATAGAAGATAAATTACCGTGATTGCACCAAGGACATGTGTTTCTTATATAAGCCGACACTTTAGCCAAACCTATAGACGATCTTTCAATATCCCAAACTCGCTTCTGGAGGTCGTGTACGAAGTAGCCTTTACACAGTTCAAAGCCATCAGCTTCCCACCGACCTTTTCGCCGGATGCTTTTTTTCGTCGCCCGGACCCCAGGCCTAACCATATGGCACTGGGAAGGACAGATCCACTGACTGCCGAAGGGGGGGTAGTGCCCCTAACACTCCTTCGGCTGGGGATTCAATCACCCCACCCCCAACTTTTGAGCAGGGCCTACAATGGGGTGGGGCCACGGATATATCAGCTTACAGAGATCATTGAATCCTCTAGCGGCCATTTTACCGAGCCGAATACAGAGCTTGCCCGGCAATGCTCGCCTTTGTTCCCCCTGGCGTCAACAGAAGCGAGCCAACCCACGCCTATGTTTTCCGCTATTTTGAATTCATGAGGAAAAAGACCCATACAATATGGTTTCTTGCTTTTAATTTATTTAATGGTGGTGAAATAACGTTATGAATATCATAGTATCCCACTTGTTCATTAACTTACATCAGTAATTTTCTGCTTTGAGATGAGTGAGGTGTGCAAGTAGTTCTTTCATGTTTTGATTATCTACATTGTAGATGGTGTTCTCATTGGAATAAGAAATTTAAAAACTGCCAAAAGCGCATTGGCAAGAAGGGGCTTGGGCAAGAAAGGGCATTGGCAACAAAGGGCAAGGGCAGGGCAAGAAGGGGCATGGGCAAGAAGGGGCATGGGCAAGAAAGGGCAAGGGCAAGGGCAGGGCAAGAAAGGCAAGGGCAAGAAAAGGCAGACAGCGCATAGGCAAGCAACGGCATATTGGCAAGATCAATTTGGCATTAACAGGCAAGAATATAGGCTTTGGGCAAGAAATGGCATAAAAAATGTCAAGATCCAGTTGGTGGACGTACAAATGGCAAGAATTGGCTTCAAAACAGAAATTTTGGGCTCACAGGCAAAAGTGGGAACTGTTCTTGGTAGAAGGACACCATATGCTGGGTCATTTATTTCCAGTAAAAATGTTAAAATAAACCCAGATAGATGCTTGTTTACAGAGTACCAAAGTGAACACAATTCATGCAAATAATAATCCCAATTTGTTTGTGACCAACATGTGAACCAACGCTCGCGCCGTACTACAAATTTCAGGTTCAAATGTGGTCACACTTTGGTACTCAATAGTAACCCATTCAAAGAAACAAGAATGTATCTACCACTTGACTAATGCCAAGGTCCCTGCTAGTCTCCCAAGCATAGGCCTGCCACATTCACAGGTGATCTACCAGGTTCAGTCTTGAGGTCTTGCATGCCCCAGGATGTTGCAGAACTTGTTGGTGTGGAACACTGCCACCCAGGATGCACTGGAAATGACAAGAGCCCCCTGTGAAGGGAAGTGTAGTAGGCAAGGCAAACCTGATGGGTAGACCTTGAGTGTACGAGTCTCTTCAGCTGATGAAAGAGTCAGGATCTGTGTCTCAACTTGATGTGCCATGAATAAGTTGTGCTGGAATGTTGCCCCGACATAATGAAGTTGTTACCAGAGAAAACCTTAGTCACTGATGCAGGCCCACGGGACACGGGTACCGATGACAGGTAAGTTGATCCCAAGGCACAGGATGAACTGGTTGTGGAGATGCCCACCTATGTATGTGGATCTCTGGCAAACAAAGAGACTGAGGGTGTCGCCAGACTGTGTAAGGGCCTTGACGTCTGGGAAGAAGATTCAACAATTCTGAAACTGATCCAAGGTGAGCCAGTTGCTGCTATGTTCCCAGCTAAAGTATCTTGGGAATTGCTGCAAATCTTGTGCCGTGTGATGAAGCAATGAAAATGTCATCCTTGTACCGAAAACAATCTGTTGCTCTCAAATCCACGAAAGCAGTGATGCCAAAAAAAAACTCCTACATGATGATATCCGCTGGAACCGCGAGGGTAGTAACCCTGAGGAAATTCCAGAGGTCGCCCAAAGAATTGGTTTGTCCAATGAATGGGGGACAGTAAGATTGGGGTGAATAGGAGGATCCAGTTCAAAGGGAAGGTTCCACATTCACAAAGGGAGTTGTCATCAAGTCTTCATCCCCTGGCGATGAAACAGGCCCCACCCACGGGGATGCCGGTGAATACCGAGACTGCATTGATATTGCTCATGTTACTGTTGCGATACCGTGCCATGTTATTAACATGGATGATGTTAGTGATAAGTGATGTAAGTGATGTAAATGATACATGCAAGTTAGTGAGGAAAGAGACCCAGTCATGCAGTGTTAGTGTTAGAAGGATGATGTTAGGATGACGATGTTAGGATGATGACATGCAAGAGCCCATGCAATGAACCAGAACATCACACGATATCCCAACATGCACCATGAACAATCTCAATGCAGTCCACTGCTTAAGAAACATCTGGTATTCACCGTCATCCTCATGAGCGAAGTCTGCCCCATATCCAAGGAAGATTACAAGAAGACAACTCCCTTCATGAACATAAAACCTTCCCTCGGGACTGGATTCACAAAACTCAATTTGCCTGTGCATGCCATTTTAACGTCAGGCCTCCGCCCCAAGGCTGGCCAAACCTGTACATACCTTTCTGATCATGTGTCTGTTGACACTCACTCGGCCCTGTTAGCGCAGCTTCGTCCACATTTCTCGACATTAACAACATAAAAAGTCGGTATTAAGAATACAATGTGAATAAAAATCAATAAAAATGATAAAAACCATAAAAACCAATAGCGCACCGCACTGGTGCGGCGTACAGTTAAAATGCGAACACTAACAATGTGCATGACTGATTAATTCAGAAATCCGCAGTCACATGATTCACGCTGGCACTTAAAATCCGCTCGTCCCCACTACTTATGGCAAAAGCTAGGTTGCTACTTGCCCTCCCGCCCATGCCACGTTAGCATGGCCCATTGCCCTGTAGTTAAGGCCCTTTGCCCTGCACTTGTCCCCAGGACTTCGATGTCCGTCGCATGTTGCTCAAATTGTTTTGTCCTACCCGCCGTATTGTCTAGAAATGGGTACGACGGCAGGGTCGCTTTTTCGCTCGTCGCCTAGGAAACTGGGCCGGGGGAAGGGCTGATGGCCTACACAGATTTTAGTGGAGGTCATAATATACGTCTCATGTGTTCACCAAACGACGCGCAGAACATTTGCGGATAAATCTTATCCAGGCCTCGAGTGAGCGAGCTCAATGTGGCGTTTTAAAGTCAATATTTTGTCGTTTTCTTTGTCATTGCTGAAAATATTCTCACTACATTTTATTAGTTCATCCAAAATTGATCAGGATAACCAATGATTTGAAATGTATCGCCAAAAGACTCATAATCAATGATAATTTTTTGATCAATGATAGTAGATAAATTACCGTGATTGCACCAAGGACATGTGTTTCTTATATAAGCCGACACTTAAGCCAAACCTATAGACGATCTTTCAATATCCCAAACTCGCTTCTGGAGGTTGTGTACAAAGTAGCCATTACACAGTTCAAACCCACCAGCTTCCCACCGACCTTTTCGCCGGATGCTTTTTTTCGTCGCCCGGACCCCAGGCCTAACCATATGGCACTGGGAAGGACATATCCACTGACTGCGGAGGGGGGGGGGGTAGTGCCCCTAACACTCCTTTGGCTGGGGATTCGATCACCCCACCCCCAGCTTTTGAGCAGGGCCTACAATGGGGTGGGGCCACAGATATATCAGCTTACAGAGATCATTGAATCCTCTAGCGGCCATTTTACCGAGCCGAATACAGAGCTTGCCCGGCAATGCTCGCCTTTGTTCCCCCTGGCGTCAACAGAAGCGAGCCAACCCACGCCTATGTTTTCCGCTATTTTGAATTCATGAGGAAAAAGACCCATACAATAGGTTTCTTGCTTTTAATTTATTTAGTGGTGGTGAAATAACGTTATGAATATCATAGTATCCCACTTGTTCATTAACTTACATCAGTAATTTTCTGCTTTGAGATGAGTGAGGTGTGCAAGTAGTTCTTTCATGTTTTGATTATCTACATTGTAGATGGTGTTCTCATTGGAATAAGAAATTTAAAAACTGCCAAAAGCGCATTGGCAAGAAGGGGCTTGGGCAAGAAAGGGCATTGGCAACAAAGGGCAAGGGCAGGGCAAGAAGGGGCATGGGCAAGAAGGGGCATGGGCAAGAAAGGGCAAGGGCAAGGGCAGGGCAAGAAAGGCAAGGGCAAGAAAAGGCAGACAGCGCATAGGCAAGCAACGGCATATTGGCAAGATCAATTTGGCATTAACAGGCAAGAATATAGGCTTTGGGCAAGAAATGGCATAAAATATGGCAAGATCCATTTGGTGACGTACAAATGGCAAGAATTGGCTTCAAAACAGAAATTTTGGGCTCACAGGCAAAAGTGGGAACTGTTCTTGGTAGAAGGACACCATATGCTGGGTCATTTATTTCCAGTAAAAATGTTAAAATAAACCCAGATAGATGCTTGTTTACAGAGTACCAAAGTGAACACAATTCATGCAAATAATAATCCCAATTTGTTTGTGACCAACATGTGAACCAACGCGCGCGCCGTACTACAAATTTCAGGTTCAAATGTGGTCACACTTTGGTACTCAATAGTAACCCATTCAAAGAAACAAGAATGTATCTACCACTTGACTAATGCCAAGGTCCCTGCTAGTCTCCCAAGCATAGGCCTGCCACATTCACAGGTGATCTACCAGGTTCAGTCTTGGAGTCTTGCATGCCCCAGGATGTTGCAGAACTTGTCGGTGTGGAACACTGCCACCCAGGATGCACTGGAAATGACAAGAGCCCCCTGTGAAGGGAAGTGTAGTAGACAGGGACAACCTGATGGGTAGACCTTGAGTGCACGAGACTCTTCAGCTGATGAAAGAGTCAGGATCTGTGTCTCAACTTGATGTGCCGTGAATCAGTTGTGCTGGAATGTTGCCCCGACATAATGAAGTTGTTAGCAGAGAAAACCTTAGTCACTGATGCAGGCCCACGGAACACGGGTACCGATGACAGGTAAGTTGATCCCAAGGCACAGGATGAACTGGTTGTGGAGATGCCCACCTACATGTATGTGGATCTCTGGCAAACAAAGAGACTGAGGGTGCCGCCAGACTGTGTAAGGGCCTTGACGTCTGGGAAGAAGATTCAACAATTCTGAAACTGATCCAAGGTGAGCCAGTTGCTGCTATGTTCCCAGCTAAAGTATCTTGGGAATTGCTGCAAATCTTGTGCCGTGTGATGAAGCAATGAAATGTCATCCTTGTACCGAAAACAATCTGTTGCTCTCAAATCCACGAAAGTAGTGATGCCAAAAAAACACTCCTACATGATGATGTCCGCTGGAACCGCGAGGGTAGTAACGCTGAAGAAATGCCAGAGGCTGCCCAAAGAATTGGTTTGTCCAGTGAATGGGGGACAGTAAGATTGGGGTGAATGGGAGGATCCAGTTCAAAGGGAAGGTTCCACACTCACAAAAGGAGTTGTCATCAAGTCTTCATCCCTGGCAATGAAACAGGCCCCACCCACGGGGATGCCGGTGAATACCGAGACTGCATTAAAATTGCTCATGTTACTGTTGCGATACCGTGCCATGTTATTAACATGGATGATGTTAGTGATAAGTGATGTAAGTGATGTAAATGATACATGCTAGTTAGTGAGGAAAGAGACCCAGTCATGCAGTGTTAGTGTTAGAAGGATGATGTTAGGATGACGATGTTAGGATGATGACATGCAAGAGCCCATGCAATGAACCAGAACATCACACGATATCCCAACAGCACCATGAACAATCTCAATGCAGTCCACTGCTTAAGAAACATCTGGTATTCACCGTCATCCTCATGAGCGAAGTCTGCCCCATATCCAAGGAAGATTACAAGAAGACAACTCCCTTCATGAACATAAAACCTTCCCTCGGGACTGGATTCACAAAACTCAATTTGCCTGTGCATGCCATTTTAACGTCAGGCCTCCGCCCCAAGCCTGGCCAAACCTGTCCATACCTTCATGATCATGTGTCTGTTGACACTCACTCGGCCCTGTTAGCGCAGCTTCGTCCACATTTCTCGACATTAACAACATAAAAAGTCGGTATTAAGAATACAATGTGAATAAAAATCAATAAAAATGATAAAAACCATAAAAACCAATAGCGCACCGCACTGGTGCGGCGTACAGTTAAAATGCGAACACTAACAATGTGCATGACTGATTAATTCAGAAATCCGCAGTCACATGATTCACGCTGGCACTTAAAATCCGCTCGTCCCCACTACTTATGGCAAAAGCTAGGTTGCTACTTGCCCTCCCGCCCATGCCACGTTAGCATGGCCCATTGCCCTGTAGTTAAGGCCCTTTGCCCTGCACTTGTCCCCAGGACTTCGATGTCCGTCGCATGTTGCTCAAATTGTTTTGTCCTACCCGCCGTATTGTCTAGAAATGGGTACGACGGCAGGGTCGCTTTTTCGCTCGTCGCCTAGGAACTGGGCCGGGGGAAGGGCTGATGGCCTACACAGATTTTAGTGGAGGTCATAATATACGTCTCATGTGTTCACCAAACGACGCGCAGAACATTTGCGGATAAATCTTATCCAGGCCTCGAGTGAGCGAGCTCAATGTGGCGTTTTAAAGTCAATATTTTGTCGTTTTCTTTGTCATTGCTGAAAATATTCTCACTACATTTTATTAGTTCATCCAAAATTGATCAGGATAACCAATGATTTGAAATGTATCGCCAAAAGACTCATAATCAATGATAATTTTTTGATCAATGATAGTAGATAAATTACCGTGATTGCACCAAGGACATGTGTTTCTTATATAAGCCGACACTTAAGCCAAACCTATAGACGATCTTTCAATATCCCAAACTCGCTTCTGGAGGTCGTGTACAAAGTAGCCATTACACAGTTCAAAGCCATCAGCTTCCCACCGACCTTTTCGCCGGATGCTTTTTTTCGTCGCCCGGACCCCAGGCCTAACCATATGGCACTGGGAAGGACATATCCACTGACTGCGGAGGGGGGGGGTAGTGCCCCTAACACTCCTTTGGCTGGGGATTCGATCACCCCACCCCCAGCTTTTGAGCAGGGCCTACAATGGGGTGGGGCCACAGATATATCAGCTTACAGAGATCATTGAATCCTCTAGCGGCCATTTTACCGAGCCGAATACAGAGCTTGCCCGGCAATGCTCGCCTTTGTTCCCCCTGGCGTCAACAGAAGCGAGCCAACCCACGCCTATGTTTTCCGCTATTTTGAATTCATGAGGAAAAAGACCCATACAATATGGTTTCTTGCTTTTAATTTATTTAATGGTGGTGAAATAACGTTATGAATATCATAGTATCCCACTTGTTCATTAACTTACATCAGTAATTTTCTGCTTTGAGATGAGTGAGGTGTGCAAGTAGTTCTTTCATGTTTTGATTATCTACATTGTAGATGGTGTTCTCATTGGAATAAGAAATTTAAAAACTGCCAAAAGCGCATTGGCAAGAAGGGGCTTGGGCAAGAAAGGGCATTGGCAAGAAAGGGCAAGGGCAGGGCAAGAAGGGGCATGGGCAGGGCAAGAAGGGGCAAGGGCAGGGCAAGAAGGGGCATTGGCAAGAAAGGCATGGGCAAGAAAAGGCAGAAATAGAATGGCAAGTAATGGCATATTGGCAAGATCAATTTGGCATTAACAGGCAAGAATACAGGCTTTGGGCAAGAAATGGCATAAAATATGGCAAGATCCATTTGGTGACGTAAAAATGGCAAGAATTGGCTTCAAAACAGAAATTTTGGGCTCACAGGCAAAAGTGGGAACTGTTCTTGGTAGAAGGACACCTAATGCTGGGTCATTTATTTCTAGTAAAAATGTTAAAATAAACCCAGATAGATGCTTGTTTATAGAGTACCAAAGTGTGAACCAACGCGCGCGCCGTACTACAAATTCCAGGTTGTGGTCACACTTTGGTACTCAACAGTAACCCATTCAAATAAACAAGAATGTATCTACCACAAGCTCCATGTTCATTCAGACTAATGCCAAGGTCCCTGCTAGTCTCCCAAGCATAGGCCTGCCACATTCACAGGTGATCTACCAGGTTCAGTCTTGAGGTCTTGCATGCCCCAGGATGTTGCAGAACTTGTTGGTGTGGAACACTGCCACCCAGGATGCACTGGAAATGACAAGAGCCCCCTGTGAAGGGAAGTGTAGTAGACAAGGACAACCTGATGGGTAGACCTTGAGTGCACGAGACTCTTCAGCTGATGAAAGAGTCAGGATCTGTGTCTCAACTTGATGTGCCGTGAATCAGTTGTGCTGGAATGTTGCCCCGACATAATGAAGTTGTTAGCAGAGAAAACCTTAGTCACTGATGCAGGCCCACGGAACACGGGTACCGATGACAGGTAAGTTGATCCCAAGGCACAGGATGAACTGGTTGTGGAGATGCCCACCTACATGTATGTGGATCTCTGGCAAACAAAGAGACTGAGGGTGCCGCCAGACTGTGTAAGGGCCTTGACGTCTGGGAAGAAGATTCAACAATTCTGAAACTGATCCAAGGTGAGCCAGTTGCTGCTATGTTCCCAGCTAAAGTATCTTGGGAATTGCTGCAAATCTTGTGCCGTGTGATGAAGCAATGAAAATGTCATCCTTGTACCGAAAACAATCTGTTGCTCTCAAATCCACGAAAGCAGTGATGCCAAAAAAACACTCCTACATGATGATGTCCGCTGGAACCGCGAGGGTAGTAACGCTGAAGAAATGCCAGAGGCTGCCCAAAGAATTGGTTTGTCCAGTGAATGGGGGACAGTAAGATTGGGGTGAATGGGAGGATCCAGTTCAAAGGGAAGG
The DNA here is from genome assembly GCF_054643075.1 of Acanthaster planci. Taxonomy (NCBI): domain Eukaryota; kingdom Metazoa; phylum Echinodermata; class Asteroidea; order Valvatida; family Acanthasteridae; genus Acanthaster; species Acanthaster planci. The sequence continues at coordinate 12,932,238 of NC_141785.1, read as the reverse complement.
TTCCACATTCACAAAAGGAGTTGTCATCAAGTCTTCATCCCCTGGCAATGAAACAGGCCCCACCCACGGGGATGCCGGTGAATACCGAGACTGCATTAAAATTGCTCATGTTACTGTTGCGATACCGTGCCATGTTATTAACATGGATGATGTTAGTGATAAGTGATGTAAGTGATGTAAATGATACATGCTAGTTAGTGAGGAAAGAGACCCAGTCATGCAGTGTTAGTGTTAGAAGGATGATGTTAGGATGACGATGTTAGGATGATGACATGCAAGAGCCCATGCAATGAACCAGACATCACACGATATCCCAACAGCACCATGAACAATCTCAATGCAGTCCACTGCTTAAGAAACATCTGGTATTCACCGTCATCCTCATGAGCGAAGTCTGCCCCATATCCAAGGAAGATTACAAGAAGACAACTCCCTTCATGAACATAAAACCTTCCCTCGGGACTGGATTCACAAAACTCAATTTGCCTGTGCATGCCATTTTAACGTCAGGCCTCCGCCCCAAGCCTGGCCAAACCTGTCCATACCTTCATGATCATGTGTCTGTTGACACTCACTCGGCCCTGTTAGCGCAGCTTCGTCCACATTTCTCGACATTAACAACATAAAAAGTCGGTATTAAGAATACAATGTGAATAAAAATCAATAAAAATGATAAAAACCATAAAAACCAATAGCGCACCGCACTGGTGCGGCGTACAGTTAAAATGCGAACACTAACAATGTGCATGACTGATTAATTCAGAATCCGCAGTCACATGATTCACGCTGGCACTTAAATCCGCTCGTCCCCACTACTTATGGCAAAAGCTAGGTTGCTACTTGCCCTCCCGCCCATGCCACGTTAGCATGGCCCATTGCCCTGTAGTTAAGGCCCTTTGCCCTGCACTTGTCCCCAGGACTTCGATGTCCGTCGCATGTTGCTCAAATTGTTTTGTCCTACCCGCCGTATTGTCTAGAAATGGGTACGACGGCAGGGTCGCTTTTTCGCTCGTCGCCTAGGAACTGGGCCGGGGGAAGGGCTGATGGCCTACACAGATTTTAGTGGAGGTCATAATATACGTCTCATGTGTTCACCAAACGACGCGCAGAACATTTGCGGATAAATCTTATCCAGGCCTCGAGTGAGCGAGCTCAATGTGGCGTTTTTAAAGTCAATATTTTGTCGTTTTCTTTGTCATTGCTGAAAATATTCTCACTACATTTTATTAGTTCATCCAAAATTGATCAGGATAACCAATGATTTGAAATGTATCGCCAAAAGACTCATAATCAATGATAATTTTTTGATCAATGATAGTAGATAAATTACCGTGATTGCACCAAGGACATGTGTTTCTTATATAAGCCGACACTTAAGCCAAACCTATAGACGATCTTTCAATATCCCAAACTCGCTTCTGGAGGTCGTGTACAAAGTAGCCATTACACAGTTCAAAGCCATCAGCTTCCCACCGACCTTTTCGCCGGATGCTTTTTTTCGTCGCCCGGACCCCAGGCCTAACCATATGGCACTGGGAAGGACATATCCACTGACTGCGGAGGGGGGGGGTAGTGCCCCTAACACTCCTTTGGCTGGGGATTCGATCACCCCACCCCCAGCTTTTGAGCAGGGCCTACAATGGGGTGGGGCCACAGATATATCAGCTTACAGAGATCATTGAATCCTCTAGCGGCCATTTTACCGAGCCGAATACAGAGCTTGCCCGGCAATGCTCGCCTTTGTTCCCCCTGGCGTCAACAGAAGCGAGCCAACCCACGCCTATGTTTTCCGCTATTTTGAATTCATGAGGAAAAAGACCCATACAATATGGTTTCTTGCTTTTAATTTATTTAATGGTGGTGAAATAACGTTATGAATATCATAGTATCCCACTTGTTCATTAACTTACATCAGTAATTTTCTGCTTTGAGATGAGTGAGGTGTGCAAGTAGTTCTTTCATGTTTTGATTATCTACATTGTAGATGGTGTTCTCATTGGAATAAGAAATTTAAAAACTGCCAAAAGCGCATTGGCAAGAAGGGGCTTGGGCAAGAAAGGGCATTGGCAACAAAGGGCAAGGGCAGGGCAAGAAGGGGCATGGGCAAGAAGGGGCATGGGCAAGAAAGGGCAAGGGCAGGGCAAGAAGGGGCAAGGGCAAGAAAAGGCAGAAAGCGCATAGGCAAGCAATGGCATATTGGCAAGATCAATTTGGCATTAACAGGCAAGAATATAGGCTTTGGGCAAGAAATGGTATAAAATATGGCAAGATCCATTTGGTGACGTACAAATGGCAAGAATTGGCTTCAAAACAGAAATTTTGGGCTCACAGGCAAAAGTGGGAACTGTTCTTGAAAGAAGGACACCATATGCAGGGTCATTTATTTCCAGTAAAAATGTTAAAAATATACCCAGATAGATGCTTGTTTACAGAGTACCAAAGTGAACACAGTTCATGCAAATAATAATCCCCATTTGTGTGTGACCAACATGTGAACCAACGCGGGCGCCGTACTACAAATTTCAGGTTCAAATGTGGTCACACTTTGGTACTCAATAGTAACCCATTCAAAGAAACAAGAATGTATCTACCACTTGACTAATGCCAAGGTCCCTGCTAGTCTCCCAAGCATAGGCCTGCCACATTCACAGGTGATCTACCAGGTTCAGTCTTGGAGTCTTGCATGCCCCAGAATGTTGCAGAACTTGTCGGTGTGGAACACTGCCACCCAGGATGCACTGGAAATGACAAGAGCCCCCTGTGAAGGGAAGTGTAGTAGACAGGGACAACCTGATGGGTAGACCTTGAGTGCACGAGACTCTTCAGCTGATGAAAGAGTCAGGATCTGTGTCTCAACTTGATGTGCCGTGAATCAGTATTGTGCTGGAATGTTGCCCCGACATAATGAAGTTGTTAGCAGAGAAAACCTTAGTCACTGATGCAGGCCCACGGAACACGGGTACCGATGACAGGTAAGTTGATCCCAAGGCACAGGATGAACTGGTTGTGGAGATGCCCACCTACATGTATGTGGATCTCTGGCAAACAAAGAGACTGAGGGTGCCGCCAGACTGTGTAAGGGCCTTGACGTCTGGGAAGAAGATTCAACAATTCTGAAACTGATCCAAGGTGAGCCAGTTGCTGCTATGTTCCCAGCTAAAGTATCTTGGGAATTGCTGCAAATCTTGTGCCGTGTGATGAAGCAATGAAAATGTCATCCTTGTACCGAAAACAATCTGTTGCTCTCAAATCCACGAAAGCAGTGATGCCAAAAAAACACTCCTACATGATGATGTCCGCTGGAACCGCGAGGGTAGTAACGCTGAAGAAATGCCAGAGGCTGCCCAAAGAATTGGTTTGTCCAGTGAATGGGGGGACAGTAAGATTGGGGTGAATGGGAGGATCCAGTTCAAAGGGAAGGTTCCACATTCACAAAAGGAGTTGTCATCAAGTCTTCATCCCCTGGCAATGAAACAGGCCCCACCCACGGGGATGCCGGTGAATACCGAGACTGCATTAAAATTGCTCATGTTACTGTTGCGATACCGTGCCATGTTATTAACATGGATGATGTTAGTGATAAGTGATGTAAGTGATGTAAATGATACATGCAAGTTAGTGAGGAAAGAGACCCAGTCATGCAGTGTTAGTGTTAGAAGGATGATGTTAGGATGACGATGTTAGGATGATGACATGCAAGAGCCCATGCAATGAACCAGAACATCACACGATATCCCAACAGCACCATGAACAATCTCAATGCAGTCCACTGCTTAAGAAACATCTGGTATTCACCGTCATCCTCATGAGCGAAGTCTGCCCCATATCCAAGGAAGATTACAAGTAAGACAACTCCCTTCATGAACATAAAACCTTCCCTCGGGACTGGATTCACAAAACTCAATTTGCCTGTGCATGCCATTTTAAAGTCAGGCCTCCGCCCCAAGCCTGGCCAAAACCTGTCCATACCTTCATGATCATGTGTCTGTTGACACTCACTCGGCCCTGTTAGCGCAGCTTCGTCCACATTTCTCGACATTAACAACATAAAAAGTCGGTATTAAGAATACAATGTGAATAAAAATCAATAAAAATGATAAAAACCATAAAAACCAATAGCGCACCGCACTGGTGCGGCGTACAGTTAAAATGCGAACACTAACAATGTGCATGACTGATTAATTCAGAAATCCGCAGTCACATGATTCACGCTGGCACTTAAAATCCGCTCGTCCCCACTACTTATGGCAAAAGCTAGGTTGCTACTTGCCCTCCCGCCCATGCCACGTTAGCATGGCCCATTGCCCTGTAGTTAAGGCCCTTTGCCCTGCACTTGTCCCCAGGACTTCGATGTCCGTCGCATGTTGCTCAAATTGTTTTGTCCTACCCGCCGTATTGTCTAGAAATGGGTACGACGGCAGGGTCGCTTTTTCGCTCGTCACCTGGGAACTGGGCCGGGGGAAGGGCTGACGGCCTGCACAGATTTTAGTGGAGGTCATAATATACGTCTCATGTGTTCACCAAACGACGCGCAGAACATTTGCGGATAAATCTTATCCAGGCCTCGAGTGAGCGAGCTCAATGTGGTGTTTTAAAGTCAATATTTTGTCGTTTTCTTTGTCATTGCTGAAAATATTCTCACTACATTTTATTAGTTCATCCAAAATTGATCAGGATAACCAATGATTTGAAATGTATCGCCAAAAGACTCATAATCAATGATAATTTTTTGATCAGTGATAGTAGATAAATTACCGTGATTGCACCAAGGACATGTGTTTCTTATATAAGCCGACACTTTAGCCAAACCTATAGACGATCTTTCAATATCCCAAACTCGCTTCTGGAGGTCGTGTACAAAGTAGCCATTACACAGTTCAAAGCCATCAGCTTCCCACCGACCTTTTCGACCATACAATATGGTTTCTTGCTTTTAATTTATTTAATGGTGGTGAAATAAAGTTATGAATATCATAGTATCCCACTTGTTCATTAACTTACATCAGTAATTTTCTGCTTTGAAATGAGTGAGGTGTGCATGTAGTTCTTTCATGTTTTGATTATCTACATTGTAGATGGTGCTCTCATTGGAATAAGAAATTTAAAAACCGTTTCAAAACATCAAATGCACAGTTTCTCAAAATGGACAGTTTCAGGGAAAAGGCACATGACAAAATAAAAAGCGGTTCTTAACTTTTTTTGAGTAGTACACACAGAAAAATGACTAAATTTTGTGAGATAATTCAGTATTATGCAGATGCTTCAGTTCTGTAAAGAAATGTTAAATGATACAATGGTTTAATTGACATGCTCATTTTTGTTTAAACATCACAGGATATTATTTTTATTGATTTTGTTTGATAAATTAGTAGGAATCATCTGTCTTGGGAACAGTGTCACAACACGGTGTGAGCTTTAGGCTGATAAATTCAAGATTTCCCACTTGAATGTTCATCCAGTTTGACTGAATTTGTGAAGTTCGCTCCTTTGAAAAGACACTTTTTTTTCCACAACACCAATGGGCTGCTCTGACATTGCCTTATTGCGGCCAAGATTTGCAGAGGTACATGTACAGTACATTGCAATTGAACTGATTTGGTATAGGAAATTTTGTTAAAAGAATTCACTTTCATATTTACACTCACATTGACATTATACAATGAATGGAATTGTTTTCCCACTTGTGGGAAAATCCGTGAAAATCTTTTCCCGCTTTTTCCTTTTTTGTTGGAAAATCTAAGAAAACATATCCCACTTATTCCTACATGTACTTGTGTGGAAGCCTTTGAAAATCTTTTTCAACTTAAGGAAACATTTTTCATGTTTTGTGAAATGAAAGTGAATTCCTGCATGGGAAGAGAAAAAACGTGCACAGATTTTCCTATTCACAAGTTAATTTTCAATTGCAATGTAATGTACTGTATTACATGTACCGGTACCTTTTGGGTTTCAGATTTGATCTCAAAATGTACAATTTCCTAATTATACCTTTACATCAGGTTATATTTTCCTTGAGCATTTAGTAGTACCAGCGGTAATTTAACACCTAAAAAAAGTTTTAACAGATTTTAAAACTTAATAACTGTTTTGCTTTGTTGTGTTCCAAAGTGTTCCCCACTTTTGGCAGGCAAAAATTTAAAATCAATGTAAAAGTAAAAGTTGACTTGTCCTTGTTCGCTTCATCATGTACCAAAATGTATGTGCATTGGTTGTGCATTGTAATACATGTTTTCATTAGTTAGTGGGAATGCTCTTTCTCCTTGGAATAGCCTCACTTCAGGGTGTCAGCTTAGCTGGCGGAGTTAGAGTTTCCCATCAGAGTGGAAATAGTTGAGTCACTGAATTTGTTAAGTTTGATAAAAATGTACAATTGGAAATTGCTAACTTGCTGTTTAATTGAATTGCTCAATATTAAAAATACATGTTACCATCAGCAACTTGCCAAAGCAGTTTAGAAGTATGAACAGGTTTTTAACACTGTTCTGTCTCTTTTCAGCAGAGTTTAAAATTTTTTTATTACCAAAAGAAATACATGTACATGTAGGCACATACATGTATCTGACCCATTACAACAAAATGAGCGTAAAGTCACATTCAGCTCTCTTCTGTTTTGAGGGTTCAAAGCCATATTGAAGTGGAGTTCAGGTTTTGGATTTGTAATATTTGGAAAGAGTGAGCTGTTTCCTATTTAATTGCAAAGATTTTGTAGGATCATACAAGTACATGTATATTTAAAAATGTAATTTTTTTCAGCAATTTTGACGGTACCATTACTCGTGCCATATCAGAAATGTTGAAACAGTGTCAGGAATAAAGATGCAAAGCTGCCAAAATAATATCATGTTAATTTGTACTTTTACTCTAAGTGTTCCATATACCTACATGTACCATTGGAAAGCTAGCTTTTTGCTAAATCCAAATATACCAATATCTGAATTGTCAAAAATTCCAACTTTCAGCTCATTTTGTGGTGACAGGTCACATATTGGTCCAAAGAGTAACCAGAAAGTCACTGAATGATGTGTACATGTACATGTACTTTAATATAATAATGTGTTGCTTTACCTGTGCAAAAGAATTGTCTTTAGACCTCAGATGTATAGATTTTATTTTTTGCTGAATACTTAACAAGAATAACTTACACGCATCAGTTTAGTCAGTTATACAAAGGTGCTGTCGGTATTATTTCAGGATGTACATGCATTTATGACATATCAGGGTATTTATTCATGGCAGTCCATGGGAGGGTGCTCATTCTCAAGGAGAGCAAATGGAAAAATCTGGATCTAGAGTTATCTTACATCCCTTTATGATCTTGTTGATTTCTCAGTTTTTAAAAATTATTTTGAGGCTGATTTCCTGAGAGTTGTTTGAGAAAATACCGTGTAGTGCAGATGTTTGCTCGGAGTAACAAGCTTTTTGATGACGCAGTGATGTGTGGAATTCTCATTTTGATTTTGTTCTAACTCTTAAAAGTTCGATGTAAAAACTGATCACACAAATGGAATGGAAGTACAGTTTAGGTATCTTGATCCTTGTCTGACAAGTACAGGTATTGTACATATTTTTAGGTTTCTGTATAATTACTATTATGCATGTGAACATGCTAGGACAGGCCATTTCTTTGCGTTGCAACCATTGGACATTGCAGTTCTTTAATACACAAATGACAGGTCTGCTTTTAGACAGAAAATTGTGAATGACCAAATGTCTCTCTCTCTGGCCTCCTCTGTAAGAGGTCTCCAATATGTTTCATAAATTGTCTCTTTAAAGCATTCTCTTCTAACCTCTGAAGCTCATACTAACCTCATCGGAGGTCATCAAAGTCTCCTTTCAATTTATGCAGTGTACAGTTACATGTAAATGTATGTACAGGATTCAGCCTAGCATTCAGACTCTTCCTGGATAACATTACATGTACATGTTTATACATGCAGCTTCCCTCTCCAAGCTCTCTCCTTCAACAAGCTAAGATAAAAAAAGGCTGAACTCTTAGTGTTGCTGTTTGCTTCTTGATGAAGAAACTCAGTCTCTTACAGTTTTCTTTCGTTTTTATCTTCTCACTTCTTAAGTCATTGTTACTATTATTACTTATTTGGCCATTCTTGAACATCAGTCAAAGACACAAACATTCAAAACAACAAATAACTATTACTTCAATACAAAATATGCACAATCACAATTAAAAAGGGCAACTACGTGCATAAACCTATGATAAAAATGATAGAAAATGTAAATATTAGGGCCATTTACAATTATATAACAAGAAAAGAACAATCAGGATTGGCCACGATTAACAAAAATGAGACGAGTAACCCTAAGGTCTATTTATCCAAACATATACATGTGCAAACATGTAGAACATGCATAAATATAAATTATGTAAAAATGTTGATATGCAATTGGATTACATGGTAAGTATATCCTCCCCAATTCCGCCAGAGTATCGCCAGCAAAGAGCAGGCATTTGGAGTTGGTCAAATTGACGGAAACATCACTGATGAAAAATAAGGTTAAATACAAGTGGACCTAAAACACTCCCTTGAGGCACTCCTAAGGTGTCTGGGGACCATGAGGAGGCAGTACCACAATACATTACAGTACCTGTTGCTCTCATCCAACAAGGAAGGATTTCAGCCAAGCCCGCAACTGACCATGCATGTTGATGTTGGTAGCCGATTTGTTCAAGAGAACGGTGTGAGGCATGGTGTCAAATGCTTTGCTAAAATCAAGAAAAGCAATGTTGATCCAGGGTGGGCGGGGATTGTCAAGAATGGATGCCAAGTCTTGTATGGCATTAGTCAACTGGGTAACACAGGATCTGTGTATTTAAATCCATGTTGTGTTTCGTTATCGAAGTAACATGAGGAACCGTGATTGTTGATATGCTCTGCTACTGCCCTTTTCATAACTTTGCACACAACAAATGTTAATGTGACTGGTCGATGGATTTTAACATCTATGCGAATGTCAGATTTGTAAACCGGAATGTTGGACAGTTTCCATGGAGAAGGTAGGGGGTGCTGAGGTTGTAAATAAAATTGAAATCCAATGTCATTCAGCACGTCATTAAAGCTTTCTCACCAGGCAATGTTCAAATAGAGATTACATGTATGTTCTTAGAATTACATGTACAAGTGCTCATTTCTGAAAATGCACTGTTTTGGCAACCGAACTACTGTCAGAACTTTTAAATGAAAGTGACATTTTAATGAACATGTAAATTAACTATCACTTGGGTTGCAAGCTTGAGGTCAGATTACATTTCTGCTGTATTCCACAGCAGAAATACTCTTCCGTATGCAGTCTTAAATCTTCTAGGGTCAGTGATTGTACAAAGTCATTGCCTTACCACTACTGACATAACAGTGGCGAGATATGACAAAACAATTGTTGCCGCTATGGTGTGGGACATGATGTTTTGAACACCCTTGGGCATGCAAAGCACCTTCGTCTTCACCTTGGGCACTATGTGTCCCTCGGGTATTCTAAACGTCATATCCCACACCACAGCAGTCAACAATTGTTAAATGTAACACTGGTAGAATTACTCTATAAATGTACAGTTCAAGTGAAAGCCAAGTTGAGAAAAATTGCACAGTAACTGTTACTTTATATTTAGAAGACCATGGATGAGGCTCTCTCATTTGCAGATCAATCAGACCTTATCAGAAGGAATAAATGCCACCTATTAGCATGTTACACCCAAATATTGTTCATTCTATATGACATGTGCGCAGTATTATTCATTTGTAAAAAATCATTCCAAATACCACAACTTAAAATAAAATATGTCCTTCTGTTACTGTCCTTCCGTTACCAAAACAGTAATGGAAGGACAGAGTTTGATACTTGTAATTATTAAACAATTAAGACAAATGTGTCAGTGACAGTGCCATATTGTAGGCCTTCCTGAACCTGCTTTAAAACCATTTCAGTAACACTGCAACTTTTAAAGAGAAATTAAAATACGTACTTTTTTGTTAATAGAAGACATTTTTAAAGTCCACAATATTAAAAGTCACAGAAGCAAAACATCTGATACAAAACACGGAAAACATGTTTTTATCAGATTAATATGACCTGGTTTTTTTTCAAATAACTTGAATATATAATGATCAAAATCTTCTGCATTGCAATTCAATTTTTCATCACCAGAACGGATCAAAATTTAAATTTTGAGCCTAAATGTTAAAATATAGACTTTTTACTTTTAGTCATTTGTATTCAATTTTTGGATGATGTCTACTTTGTTGTGGAATTGGTTTTAATAAGCAAGATAGAGGTATCTCACAATTGTCTGTATGTCTTTTAAGAGATTAAATTATTGATTTTATTTACATGTGAAGACATCATCATGATGTCAAACTTGTACATGTAAGTACATGTACATGTACATGACAACTTGGAACAAGGGATCTTGTCCATGCTAACTTTCAAGATGCAAACATTGTGCCATGTTAACACAACCGCTAAGAATTATTGTAGGGGAAAAAAAGAGGGGTAGAGAAAGGTGGACTCACACACTTTGAAACACATGATTGGCTCAAGCCCATTCAACAAACAAATCAAGGTACTTAATCTGAAATTACTCAATGATCTTGCTTTAATGAGCATATTCAAAGTTCTCAGGTTTGTTGGTTTGCTTTCTCTTATTTGAATATCTTTGAGAATCTTTGTCAGGTAAAATGTTATCAGGAAGTTTCAATTTACATGCTGTAGATCTACTTGTACATCCACATTTTTTAATAAGACGTGAAAAAGCTGTAACTCACCAATACCAACACTTGTATACATGAACCTTTACGGTGTGTCCTCTGTATGGAAAGTGACTGGAAGGGTGAAAGTTTTGGTCAGCATCGATGTACTTTGCAGATAAGCAATGACTGGCTTTCCACTGAAGTTCAATTGAATATGGCACAATTTGTTGAAAGGAAACACTAGAATGCTCCAGACTTTAACCTGATTAGTGCAATGACTTCAAAATCATATCTTGTTCAAATCTGATCAGACTGAGACTTACTAAGGGCACAGTTTCATCTAACAGGTATACGTGTAACTTCAAAATGTGCAAAATGGCCATCTGAAAAATCCAACTTATGAAAAAAATGGAAAAGTTTGTTGGTGGACGAAAGCTGGCTAACAAGGCTGAGTGCTCACTTGCAGGAAAAAAGTGATTCAGTGAGATTTGGGGCATTTGGCAAGAACGTGGCAAGAGCAGGCATATACAACAGCAAAATTTGGCATCTATGGCAAGAACATGGTCATATGGCTTGAACAGACAGTGGCAAGATATTGATGATGAACATTTACATGAAGCAAGAACAGGCATGAAATGGCAAGATTGGGTACTCTGCAAGAGGCATAAATGAAAGTGTATCTAGCAAGGATGGCGGCAAGAAATTTAAGGGGCATGGGCAAGATGGGGCATTAGCAAGAAGGGGCATTGGCAAGAAGGGGCATTAGAAAAAAGGGGGGAAGGGCAAGGCAAGAATGGCCATTGGAAAGAAGGGGCATTGGCAAAAAGGGGGGAAGGGCAGGGCAAGAATGGGCATTGGCAAAAAGGGGGGAAGGGCAGGGCAAGAATGGGCATTGGCAAGAAAGGGCAAGGGCAGGGCAAGAAGGGGCATGGGCAAGAAAGGGCAAGGGCAGGGCAAGAAAGGCAAGGGCAAGAAAAGGCAGACAGCGCATAGGCAAGCAACGGCATATTGGCAAGATCAATTTGGCATTAACAGGCAAGAATATAGGCTTTGGGCAAGAAATGGCATAAAATATGGCAAGATCCATTTGGTGACGTACAAATGGCAAGAATTGGCTTCAAAACAGGAATTTTGGGCTCACAGGCAAAAGTGGGAACTGTTCTTGGTAGAAGGACACCATATGCTGGGTCATTTATTTCCAGTAAAAATGTTAAAATAAACCCAGATAGATGCTTGTTTACAGAGTACCAAAGTGAACACAATTCATGCAAATAATAATCCCCATTTGTGTGTGACCAACATGTGAACCAACGCGCGCGCCGTACTACAAATTTCAGGTTCAAATGTGGTCACACTTTGGTACTCAATAGTAACCCATTCAAAGAAACAAGAATGTATCTACCACTTGACTAATGCCAAGGTCCCTCCTAGTCTCCCAAGCATAGGCCTGCCACATTCACAGGTGATCTACCAGGTTCAGTCTTGGAGTCTTGCATGCCCCAGAATGTTGCAGAACTTGTCGGTGTGGAACACTGCCACCCAGGATGCACTGGAAATGACAAGAGCCCCCTGTGAAGGGAAGTGTAGTAGACAAGGACAACCTGATGGGTAGACCTTGAGTGTACGAGTCTCTTCAGCTGATGAAAGAGTCAGGATCTGTGTCTCAACTTGATGTGCCGTGAATCAGTTGTGCTGGAATGTTGCCCCGACATAATGAAGTTGTTAGCAGAGAAAACCTTAGTCACTGATGCAAGCCCACGGAACACGGGTACCGATGACAGGTAAGTTGATCCCAAGGCACAGGATGAACTGGTTGTGGAGATGCCCACCTACATGTCTGTGGATCTCTGGAAAACAAAGAGACTGAGGGTGCTGCCAGACTGTGTAAGGGCCTTGACGTCTGGGAAGAAGATTCAACAATTCTGAAACTGATCCAAGGTGAGCCAGTTGCTGCTATGTTCCCAGCTAAAGTATCTTGGGAATTGCTGCAAATCTTGTGCCGTGTGATGAAGCAATGAAAATGTCATCCTTGTACCGAAAACAATCTGTTGCTCTCAAATCAACGAAAGCAGTGATGCCAAAAAAACACTCCTACATGATGATGTCCGCTGGAACCGCGAGGGTAGTAACGCTGAGGAAATGCCAGAGGTCGCCCAAAGAATTGGTTTGTCCAGTGAATGGGGGACAGTAAGATTGGGGTGAATGGGAGGATCCAGTTCAAAGGGAAGGTTCCATATTCACAAAAGGAGTTGTCATCAAGTCTACATCCCCTGGCAATGAAACAGGCCCCACCCACGGGGATGCCGGTGAATACCAAGACTGCATTAAAATTACTCATGTTACTGTTGCGATACCGTGCCATGTTATTAATATGGATGATGTTAGTGATAAGTGATGTAAGTGATGTAAATGATACATGCAAGTTAGTGAGGAAAGAGACCCAGTCATGCAGTGTTAGTGTTAGAAGGATGATGTTAGGATGACGATGTTAGGATGATGACATGCAAGAGCCCATGCAATGAACCAGAACATCACACGATGTCCCAACAGCACCATGAACAATCTCAATGCAGTCCACTGCTTAAGAAACAGCTGGTATTCACCGTCATCCCCATGAGCGAAGTTTGCCCCATATCCAAGGAAGATTACAAGAAGACAACTCCCTTCATGAACATAAAACCTTCCCTCGGGACTGGATTCACAAAACTCCCACCCACCTGCCTCCTACTGTCCCCCTTCCAGTGGACAGATCGATTAATTGGGCGGCCTCTGGAATTTCTGCAGTTTTAGCGAATATCATCATGTAGGAGGTCACCGCCTTTGTAGATCTGAGACCAAGAGATTGTCCTCGGTACAAGGGCTCATTGCTTCATCACACGGCATAGAATCTACAGTAGTTCCCAGGAGATTTCAACCAGGTCCACAGCAGCATCTGGCGCACCAAGGGTCAGAAACAGAACGTGAATCTCGTCCCCAGATGTCAAGGTCCTGTAACTGTCCAGTGACACCTTCAGCCCCTGAGTTTAACAGAGACTGCCAACACACACAAATGGGTATCTCGACAACTCAATCCTTCCCGCACCTTGAAATCGCGTCACCTGCTATCAGCAACCGTGTCCAGCAAGCCTGCATCAGGCAAGGTCTTCGCCAGTAACACACTCCAATATGCCAAGACAGCATTACAGCACAACTGATTCAGGACACATCAAGTCAAGACACTAGATCCATCGTCTTTCATCAACCAAAGAGCCCCCTACACCCAAGGTCGAACCCACCAGGCTTACCTCACCCACTACACGCCCCAACACAGGGTAGCTCTCATCATTCCCAGCACATCCTGGATGACAGTGGCCCACATCAACAGATCTGTAACAGCCTAGGGCAATTCAGACCCCAAAACCTAGCCCAGCAGACCTCCTATAAATGTGACATGACCTACACAAAGGAGACCGACAGAAACGTCAACATCAGACAAACAAACACAGAGTCCATGGCAGATTGAATGGGCTACCTAATATAAACAAGCATCAAATATTACCCCCGTCCCTCCCTCCTTCTACCAAGAACCGGGTAGGCCTGTCATACCTTGACGTTAGTTCCCATCAATTTGCCTGTGCATGCCATTTTTACGTCAGGCCTCCGCCCAAAGCCTGGCCAAACCTGTCCATACCTTCATTGACACTCACTCGGCCCTGTTAGCGCAGCTTCGTCCACGTTTCTCGACGTTAACAACATAAAAAGTCGGTATTAAGAATACAATGTAAATAAAAAAATCGATAAAAATGATAAAAACCATAAAAACTAATAGCGCACCGCACCGGTGCGGCCTACAGTTAAAATGCGAACACTAACAACATGCATGACTGATTAATTCAGAAATCCGCAGTCACATGATTCACGCTGGCGCTTAAAATTCGCTCGTCCCCACTACTTATGGCAAAAGCTGCTACTTCCCCTCCCGCCCACGCCACGTTAGCATGGCTCATTGCCCTGCACTTGTCCCCAGGACTTCGATGTCTATCGCATGTTGCTCAAATTGTTTTGTCCTACCCGCCGTATTGTCTAGAAATGGGTACGATGGCAGGGTCGCTTTTTCGCTCGTCGCCTGCGAACTGGGCCGGGGGCCGGGGCCGGGGAAGGGCTGATGGCCTGCACAGATTTTAGTGGAGGTTATAATATACATGTACGTCACACGCGGTCACCAAACGACGCGCAGAACATTTGCGGATAAATCTTATCCTGGCCGCGAGCGAGCGAGCTCAATGTGGCGTTATAAAGTCAAAATTTTGTCGTTTTCTTTCTCATTGCTGAAAATATTCTCACTACATTTTATTAGTTCATCCAATTTGATCAGGATAACCAATGAAATGTATCGCCAAAAGACTCGTAATCAATGATAATTTTTGATCAATGATAGAAGATAAATTACCGTGATTGTACCAAGGACATGTGTTTCTCAAATAAGCCGACACTTCAGCCTAATTTATAGACGATCTTTAAATATCCCAAACTCGCTTCTGGAGGTCGTGTTCGAAGTAGCCATTACACGGTGCAAAGCCATCAGCTTCCCACCGACCTTTTCGGGTGATTTTTTCGTCGCCTGGACCCCAGGCCTAACCACGTGGCATGGGAAGGATAGATCCACTGTCTGCGGAAGAGGGGGGGGTAGGCCCCCTAACACTCCTTCGGCTGGGGATTCGATCCCCCCCCCCGCCCAAGCTTTTGAGCAGGGCCTATAATGGGATCATGGGGCTACGGATATATCAGCTTACAGAGATCATTGAATCCACTCAACGGCCATTTTACCGAGCCGAATACAAAGCTTGCCCGGCAATGCTCGCCTTTGTCCCCCCTGGCGTCAACAGAAGCGAGCCAACCCCGCCTATGTTTTCGGCTCAGTAAAATGGCCGCTGGATGGCTCCAATTTCACACAAAGTCGTTGCAAGTCCATTTTTTTGTATCTTCGTCCGTGGGTGGGGCTTCATAGAACCGCCTATTGATGGCTGATGCCTGAGGGTCTAACAACTCCCCCACCCCGTACTTTGAAACATGCCCAAAATTACGAAGCTACATACAGGGGGATCATTGTGTAAAGCTGCCAGATTGAGGCTCTGCATGCCTATGACGGCAGCTTGCAAAAGAGCGCATGTCGCGGATAGGTAGCAGGTCTTGTTTCTGTTGTTCTTTTTCGTGCATTCTTTCTAACTTTCTGTTTTCATTAAGAGTGAGTTGTTGAAGAAAAGATTTTTTATCAAATACAGCAAGAGGATATCAAGTCCAACTATCAGCATTGTCTTTAGGAAGTGAATAACATTACGTCGGCCACAACAATGTTTTAGCTTATCCTGCTCTTTTTCTGATCTAATTCTTCTAATGCCCTGATCTTCTGCATGTATTTTGCAAGCGCAGGGGACGGAAATCAAAGAAAACAGCCTGCGGTACCCTCGGGCTATGGATGGAAGGAGCAACGTTTAGACAAAAAAATGCAACAAGGAAAGGATTAAGACAGAAGGATGGGCATGCGACGGGCAACGACCAACGCAGCGGAACGGTTTAAAGTACGGGCTAGCCCCGGCCATTAGACTGAAAAAATACAATTATGAAGTTGCAATGTACTTCCAATGGCTGGTAGGCCTATAAAGGGGGGGGGGAAATAACGAACTTTCAAAAGTGGGGGCCATCGCCCCCCCCCCGACCTGCGGTTCTGCCACCGGTGACAACGGCACAACGCGACGCGCACGACGCGATGCGTCGTGTGTGTACCGTACGTATGTACATGTACATGTATGTGTGTCGTAAATAGTACACCACAATTCACAATAATAAGACCTGTAGGCTTCCTCTTGGGGAGAGATATACCATGGATATACAGCGTACAATGTATTTCAATAAACACGTAATGCCTAGTATGACGTCACTTCAGTTTAAACCACGCCTACTACACATGTACTGCAGTGCACATGCATGATCGCCGTTTGTTTAGCCGGTACATACATATGGACACTATCTGGGTGCATGTGTAGCCACGGGGGGCCGTACCCCCCCCCTTCCCGGTGCACCCTGCCCACCCCCCCCCCCAAAAAAAAGACGGATGAATTAATATTGATAGAACAAGGGTAACAAAAAATTGCCCTGAAAACCACACCACTGAAATTGGTGCCCCCCATAACATGCTGGTGCCCCCAAGATGCTGGTGCTCCCTTCGTGCCCCCGCTCCCCAGTAAAATCTTAGCTACGTCAATGTACAGAAGCCTACATGTACACGTGCAGTAAATGTGTGCATGTACATGTACATGTACAGTACATGTACTTACGTACTGTACATGAATATTACATAAAACGCCTACACCACAACTTCCAATAATCCTGTCTCTTCCTTGCCGATGAGGGAGCACTTCAACTCGTGGCTGGTTAATGCGTACGTACGTGTAGGCGCGGCCCAATCTACCGCTCGTACGTCCTGGAACCTGTGGAAGTCCTAGGTACTACTACTAGTAACAGTTTTGGTCTTTTTCTCTGCGTTTGTTCCATCTGCATCACAGCAAGCCATAATTCCTCGATGAAGGTGCTTAGCACCTTCGCTCCGAAACTTTAGCTAGGAACAATTCGTCCGGTGAGCACGTCTTCCATATGCATTTTGGAAAGAGTAGGCCTAGGGCCCGGCGACATGTGTTGAAGGACGTGGGCCGGGCCTACGCCACAGCATGGGAAACCATGTTTCTTTCTCTCCACAATTGAACTTTTCTGAACATGTTTTGTTTTCTGATGATTATTAAGTCACTTTAGGGAAGAATTACTGGCGTCTGTACTATGGATAGTATGGTATATAAAACTCTTCCCTAAACTGCTCAATGTTTTCACTTCCTTGATGCTCTAAATAACACAGTGCTACACAAACAGGATTGATATACACATGTAATAAACCAGACAGACAGCTCCTATTCAAAACAATGGTAGGATACTGTAGCCGAGACTGTCACAGCACCCGACTAAATCCAAAAGCATGGGCAGGTGGCCTGAGGTGTTTTTCAATGCATTGTCCTCCTGTTTCCATACAAATGGTGCTCTGGAAGTGCCATCCATCTTGTCGACATCCTGAAATGTTTTTCTTGGGATGACGACGTAATAAAGGCAAGATGTTGATATCTTCGGATTATTTATCATAGGTTAACAATATCATAAAAGTTGGATGGTGCCATCCTCGGATAATTTATCATAGGATGAAGACATCCTGAAAGTTGAATAACGACATCCTTAGACTTATCATGGGAATGATGACATCGTAAAAGTTGGATGATGACATCCTCAGATAATGACGATTTTTATTATCTCAGGATGTCGTCATCCAGAGACATCCAGCAAGTGTGATGTCTACCCTTTTACAATGCCGTCATCCCATGCTAAACTATATCGGCATGTTGTCATCCAGTTGTTATGATGTCGTCTTCCCATGATAAATTATCGCAGGATGTTGCCATCCAACTTTTACAATGTCGTCATCTTGAGATAAATTAGCTGCAGGTTGTGAGCATCTTGCCTGTATCATGTCGTTATCTCTTGAAACAATATGTCAGGATATCTATATGTCAGATGGCACTTCCAGAGCTACAGAGCTCTAGAAGTGCCATCCGACTTGTTGAGATGTTGACATATTTTTTCTCGAAATGAGGACATCATAAAGGCAAGATGTCGACATCCTGAGATAATTTATCGTGGGATGATGGCATCCTGTGTTAATTTATCATGGGATCATAAAAGTTGGATGCCGACGTCCTGAGATACTTTATCACAGGATGACATCGTAAAAGTGAAATATTGACATTATTTGTCAACAGGTGCATTGACAAACCATATTGAAATCGTACAGCACAGGTAGCCTTATGTTTCTCAAAACGTTGTCCTATTGCCATACATGATATTAATTAGATTGATAAACGTCACGATGTCTCGCCACCTGTTATGTCATCATGTCATTATCCAACTTTCAGGATATCATTATCCTAAATTATCTCGGGATGTCGTTATACAACTTTTAGGATATCATCCTCCTGTGATAAATTATCTCAGGCCTTTGATATCTTGACTTTGTTTGTCATCCCAAGAAAAACATATGTCATATCTCAACAAGTCGGATGGCACTTCCAGAGCTCAGTTATCAAACTTTAATGATGTTGTCATCCCATGATAAATTTTCTCAGGATTTCAACACCTTGCCTGTAAGTATATTTTGTCATCCCGAGAAAAAATATGTCATGATCTCAACAAATCAGATGGCAATTCCAGAGCTCTGTAGGTGAGTAAAATAGTTAGAATAACTATTCAAATAGAATATCGCAATATATTGGGTGCACATGTATAATGAAATTTTACTTATGACATTTTGTTACACCCGTGTATGACCGAAAGGGCATACATGTGCAGGTATTACATTAAAATATGACGTGATACGCAGTCCTGTAAAAATAATGGAAATACACCAGTCAGGAATACAGGAAAGCTTGTGACTTTAATGAAGATGGTGTTTGCTTGAACATTGCATGAGAAACAATGAAGGCAACTTCCTGTCCCTGCTGATGTGGCACTTTTGGTCAAGTCCATTATGTTACAGGGGAGAACAATTCTGGGTCGATGCATTATATGAAGGGGGAAAAAGTTAACCAACAATTAAAAAAAGGGGGGGGGGCAATTTCCATGACCTCTACACTTTGAGGTAAAAATATTTCCGCAGCAAGGCACTAGAGGCAAAAATTCAAAGTGCCCAATATCACTAGATTAGAAGATGAAGCAATGATGTGTGAAGTCTTATAAGGTTCGTGGAGGCCCTATTTCCTTCCATTGTGTGACAGCTTATTTTTTTTTTTTATTCTAACATGTACTTCATTTATATTTCAGCTTAATTCAGCAAACAATGCCTCCACTGATCTTCCGGCATCATCAACTTATTGTGGCTGGCAGTAAGTTTCTAGGTTGTGACTGGGGCTGCATTTTACATGGAAGAGCCAAAACCAATATTCATGAGTTCATCCGAAAAAATACAGAGGTGAAAACTTGGATAGTGTTGGCATCCAGCACCAGATTAATTCAGGGCAGACTGTGTAGAGCTCATGGCTTGCTCCACCAAAGGAGGAACCGAACTCTTTCAGTAACAGTTCCGCAGGCTCAAAACAGCAGGTGCCCCTCAACTTCAGTCACCCATGCAAGGTCTTTGCTTGGTGCCACAGCAAACCCTGGATGGGGATACCTGGAAAGGACGCTTGTTTGGAGAGCTGTTAGAATGAGTCACACCAAAGGCTGTAATAGTGATGCACCTGTTGTCTTTGTGACCAAGACTCCAGCAGGTGGCAAGAAAAGTCACAAGAAGCAAGCCGCTGAGCCAAAGTCCCCGGTGATTGCAAGGCCTCGGACCAAAAAGCCAACAAGGTTGGGAGTTCAAGATAGAAAGGTTTGTTGAATTGAATTGGTAACAGGAGTGTTCATTTCTGCTTGACTGAATGAGGACTTTGTCATTAAGGTATTGCATTATTTTGTACATTTTTATTTTGAACAATGAAGAAAAGTTTCGCAGAGCTCGTCACATACGTGTTTACAGAGCCTCAGCAGCTGGAAGATGTACTTGATGATGACAATTACAAAAGTGGCCTGCACAAGCTTGTTCTGATTCCCTATGCAAAATTCTGTTTGTTATATCTTGGCCTGTATGTATCAGTTGAGAACGTTTGTTAGTCCTTATGGTGGAGATTTTCCCTTCAAAAGAAATAAAAGCAACTCTTTCAGTGCTCCTGATAACCTTGAAAATAATATTTGTGTACATAAATGCAAAGTTTGAGATAGAAAAAACAGATACAAATTGTATCATCTGTAACAAATTATTTTAATTTCAAGGAGCTGAGTTTCATTGCCAAATGCAGGTATTTCTTCATTGTTTGTTTTTTTTCTAGGATTTCCAGGGCTCCTGGCTGTGCACTGCCTTCTCAACTGCTGAGGAATATCACTTAGAGCATCTCGGTCTGGACCTACAGTCCCAGGGATCCTTCCTGCCGAGAGCAATGCCTCAAGGTCAGGCCAAGACTCAAAATGATCGATAGGAGGTACCCTATCTGACATGTCTGAGAGCATTGATTCATCATGTAGACAATGTTCTAAGATTAATTTGGGTACCTGTCAAGAAGTGGTCCCAAGTTGACAAAATAAGTCGCCTATCCATGGATGAGTTTTTATTGTATGTCGTGGTCTGTATACATTAAGGGTAGAGAGTGTCCATTTACGTATAAATGTACATTAGTGAAACCACTGCTGTACAGAGAGAAATAAAATGAAAAGGCACCAAGTCAAGTTTGTACATGCTGTACACTACAGCGTGCATCAAGTCACGCCTGGGTTCATTTTGCTTTGGCCGTATGTTTAAACATCTTTAAGTCGCAACATTATTCTGTCAGCTATTTACAGGACAGACAGGCTTCGGATTTTGTGCTTATGGAATGAATTAAAAATGACAACCAATTATGTGAAAATACAGCTGAAAGAAAGGACAAGCAATGTTTGTCCTTTTACTTTTGAGTATTTTGTACCTGGGACTGGACTGGACCAAGGGAAGCTTGAAACCTTTTTGTTTGAAACTTACATTTTGGACTGAAATAAGTTTATTGCACCGGAATTGCGGCATGCATAGACTGCTAGTGCATCTAATGAATGCACACGCCAAACATTTCAGCTCCCCATACTATACACCCTGCGACCACAAACCAGTCTACTCGGATACATAGTACCTGTATGTGCGTGCATGTACCTACATGTAAGTGTAAGCTACCTTGCAGTTTAACTTGGGCTTATGCTGTGTACATGGTAAGACTAACGGGCACAAATCATAGTTGCCATCAACGATAAGAATTAGACATTTGGTCGCATATCGGCATTTTTAGGTGCATTCAACTATTTTGATGCAGTGCATCCTTGGCGGTCAGCCACACTGATTTGCCATTCAGCTTCATGATCCTCTAAGATCCTCCCAAACTGTCCAGGGAATTTTGGAGGATTGAGGAAGGTTAGGGTCAACACTCCAGAATTGTTCAAGAGTTGGAGGATTTGGGGACTGTTACGTCAAGGTTAATGTATTCTCTTTACTCAGATGCGCAGGATGTTCTGTTGATGGAGGTTATTTCCTCGGATGTAGAAAGCAAGACTGAACCATCAGAAATTTTTTTCTTCCGTGAAGGGTCTGTTGTCTTCTGGAATGTGGCTGATGCAACAGTGGGTATCACTGTAAAGTCAAAGCTCGTTAATAAGAGCACTGTTGATACAAGATTCTGCTTATAACGAGGACATTTTAAGGTCCCAATCCTTTGTTTTTCATTGTTTTCATTCCTGATAATGCAAGGTTCCTGTTATAACAAGGGAAGAAGTCTGACAGACCTCTTATTAATGAGGTTTGACTGTAGTCATGTAACAGAAATTACCTGTTCCAAGAAAACCCATCAAGCCTGTGTTCACTTGGTGGGGAGATTGAAAAGTCATGGGGTCTTGCTGTTTTGTAACTGCCAGTGTCCTTGTTTCAAATTCAACTTGATGTTTGTTTATTTTCCAACTATTTTCCGTCAGCCCTTTAAGGCTTTCGCTTCATATTTTCCATCAGCCCTTTAAGGCTTTCCCTTCATGTGGAAAAGATGCTTTGCATTCTAGCTAATGCAAATTTATGCAAACTTTGACATCATGAAAACATTTGCAGCCAAATTCTTTAAGTTCTAGATATATTCATGTGTCTGAAATGTAACTTTGCAATGTGAATACACGCTGTGATATCAAGAAATTTCACCCCCAAGCTGGCACAGTGGCACTTTCCTTGCCGTCAACTCCTGCAACAGAAAGTTGAAATCCTGTCTAGGTCAGCATGGGAATAAGGTTTTCAATTCCCACCTGATTCCATGGCTCTTACCTTGAATGTTAACCCCTGGTCTTTCCTCCCACCTGAAATACAATTTAGTGATTTTTTGTTTAATGTCACTTGTAATCATCCTGTAATTGTTGCTTCCACTATCAAATGAACACAAAATCGAACAAAATAGAAATTAGATAAATTTGCATGCATTTTTGCATAAATGTCTTGAGTATGAAACGGCCATATGACGTATTCAGTAACCCCCATGAACAGAATCTTTGCTACATTGTAATGCCATTATTCAGTTTGGTTTCTGAACTGGTTACCCTTTTTTAAGCTTTTAGTTTGACTCTTTAACTTTGCCTTTTTGTAGCTGAAGAAGGTGCTACGGATTGTCAGCAAGCATGAGTTTCAGCCCTATGAGGTTGCCATGGTTGCGTGGGAGAATGAGCACATCAACTATTCCTATGGCAGGTCTGCACATGTCTTTGCATGTTCTCTCAAGAATTCTTTAAAGTTGTGGTATTGTTGGTTCAGTTTGGAGTTTCAGAACTTGAAATAATATTACTTAGGTTTTTTAAAGAGGCTAGGCTTTACGTTAAACTTGGCCATAATTGTTTCCTCTTGCCGTAAGAAGAAAGCTTGTACATTTATATCGCAAGAAAAAACCACAGATTACATGTTAGACATTGAAATATTTCTGCTTCCCTTCAATCAATTTTCGTGTTGTTTATTATCTTTGTACTTTTAGTTCGGTTTTTTTTTTTCAAATTGTTTCAGTCAGGATACCAAACTGACTGATGATACTATTATTCTGGATGAGCGTGCTGATACAGAAACAACGATGCTTGAAAAATTTGCCTTTTCAAATGCGATGGCACTATCAGGTGAGACTTACATCTTTTGGAGGTAATAAGAAATTGGACCTTTTTTGAAATCTCTCATAAGTCTGTTTATTTCTAAACAAAATAGATGCAAAAGGAATGACCACTTCAGTCCAGTTTGAGATGTTTCTGTATGCGTTTTTTGTTTTGATTCCAGTTAAGCTTGGTGTTTGGGAATCTTCTGTTGATAAGTTCACATCATCTCTTGAAAGCATTCCTGAGGTAGGAAGCTGTCAAATTTGTTTACCTTTTTTAGAACCATTCACCTTACATATTAGAATGTCACTTTTGAGCTTTTTGGTTATTCTTTGAAATACATGTACGTGTGCACTATTTTGTCCACAATGTACTTAATCATATGTACCCTCTTCTCCTTTCAGAGTCTGAAACAGGGCCATCGCTTGAAGATGTCACGTGTTGAGGTGATGCGCAAGACGGGGGAGCTGTTCTCCCTGAGACATCAGATCAACCTCAGCTCTGATCTGCTCATCTCGCCTGACTTCTACTGGGACCGAGACAATCTGGATGAACTGTACAATAAGACGTGCCATTTCTACAGCATCGGAAGAAGGACAAGGGCAAGCCAACTGCAGTTTTCATTGAGAGGATGGTTGTCTTTAGTACAGATTTCTGCAGGCACACATGATTAACGAACCGACCCAAATAAAGTATATTCTTTGAAGATGTTCCCTCTTTGCCTGCTGCTTTGGCTTCAGAAAAAGCAATGACTTATTCCTTAAATAGGACCGTGCTCAGTCTTTGGAGAGGTTACAGATTGGTTTGTTAAGTTATCCAAAAAATGGTGGCAACTCAGTTTACTAAGTGTTCAAAGTGTGCTTAATACAAAAAGATTATTTGGTTAATTCAATCACAGTGTAACCAATTTAAAAGCATTTTGCTCACAAAAAACATTATTTATAGTGTTTGTTCTGGTCACACAGGTCATCAATGAAAAGCTGAACCATTGTTCAGAGCTTGTGGAACTCATGAGAACCCACCTGAGTGAGCGTCACTCACTGAAGCTGGAGTGGATGATCATTCTTCTTATAGGAGTTGAGGTAGGTGAAGCAGGTCTTCATAATTATTGGAAAGAAAGGTAAGCCTTAGCCTTAATACTCATAAAGATTCCTTGAATCATTTCATCTCCCTGGAGAGTATACAACTCCATGCAGCCATTTCAGGCAAATTTACCCATTGTATATCCATGGGAGAGAGACAAATGGGAGTATAGTGACTCGCCCAAGGTCACAACATGTAACCAGCTGCTGCATTTAAGCCCGCACCCAACCAACGCCAACCACTAGGCCACACGCCTAGTGCGTGTGCCTTTGATTTTGTGATATTAATAGACTACCAGGAGGCGCTGTTAGTGTGGTAGCACCACATTTGGGTATATTACACAGGCCGTGTCTGAAACGGGCTTCCAGAGCTACGGCTAGGTCTATTGTCTCCATGCATTTCCAATGGAGCGAAGACCTAGACCTAGCTCTGGACAAGAGATTCGGATGCAGCCACATTAACATGTAGATGTGCGTGCTTATAGGTTAAGTCACAGCATCCCCTGAGCTGAAGAAACATTGAACATGTGCATGCAACCCATGCGTAAGCTAGATACCTGTGCGGTACAGTCGAACCTCATTAATACGAGCAGTGTTAATAGAAGATTCTGCTTATAACAGGGAAATGTTAGGTCCCAGTCCTTTTCTCATTGTTTTCATTCCTGATAATACAAGGTTCCTTTTATAACAAGGTAATTTGCCAAGTCCGAAGGACCTCTCATTAATGGGTTCAACTTTACAGTGTTTATGGCCACTAATACCGCCTACTAGATAAAAAAAGGGCATGTGTGTTATTTTGTCTTCAGGTCATGTTTGAAGTAATTCACTACATCCAGAGATATTATGGGGACAGTGATCAACACAATGCTGTATCATCAACACCTGTTCAGAGTCAAGTTGCATCTGTGGGCGGAAGGTGACATTCTCAACTCACCATCTTTCAAATCCAACTGGGAAGGTCTCTGGGATTTTGATACATTGAGGGAGGTAGAGCCCCTCCACCATTACTTTACAAGGGTTTGGTGCTTCTCAATAGGTCTAGACCGAGCCATGGGCTAGCTGCACAGTGAAAAATGTGGAGGATTTGGGACATTTCTATAGAAAGGATGCTTTAGGGAGTTTCAGTTGAGTATTAATAAATCATAACTCAAGTAGCCAGAAATATTTTGGGTGTGCAGAAAAGAAATCAAGCATTCAAAATGCAAATTACATGTACATGTACCATAATTTTCATCAGTGCATTAATGAACAATTGCACATGATTGATGTCTATTTTTTCATTAGACTGTTACAAATGATGCAAAAAAGAGACTGTATGAGAATACAACATGAACTTTATTAACCACAAATTTGCAAACGGCAAAATAATATATTGTACATTGTATTACTTAATTTACACCAGTTCCCTATAGTGTGCTGCTAAGTTAATGAAGACTAAAGCAGAAGCATATTCACCTTCGTTGTGATGGATACAGATGGGTACTGCAGTGCTCACTACATGAGGAAGAAGCCTCCAGTTTGAAACAAAGACACACATTCCTGCATTGCAGTTGATACGCTTAAGTACTGGGAAAACATGACTTTGTAATGAAATTTACTACAGAAGCACCAGTCATACCAAACAAAATCCTTGATGTTGACAAATGTTTTGTTGGTAAATTATGAAATATTAACTCTTTTTGAAGAACAGTGAGATCCAACATTCTGTCAATGTTGACATCAACTGTAAAATTGAGTTACTGGTGACAATGGTTGCCTTTCTAAGAGTGTGGGATAAATGCACATACAGATCCTAGTCAAAAGCACTGTTAGAATACTGGGTTTATTCTGTCAATTTCATATGCAATAAAATACCGTATCCTCCTACTCCATGCCAAAGCTCAATTAAAATTTTTGCTAATTCTGTCATTTACACCATACATGGAATTTACTTTTAAATTAAAGTCATCCAACCCCAGAAACTCAAATGTGCAAGGAAGAGAAAAGTCGTCTTACAAGATGGGAAGCTTTTTACAGCTGGACGGATATTAATAGGGATGGATAAAGATGTCACTTCCCCTCATGGTGCTTTGTATTTCATGTTCAACTATTCTGAATAAAAACCTGTTTACATGTACATGTACTTGGATGGACCATATGGGGAATGACAATTAAATTACTGGTACATACACTTTTATTTGTGCTTTTGCAATTTTAAAGACAAAAACCTTTCAGTGCTGCACAGAGGTGCAACTTTTATGTTGTGTGTCAGGTACTCCCACTTTTACCCAAAATGATCGTAGCCAGTTGCGCAGCCCTCAGAATTTCATGATATTGATACTCTGCCGCAGCCCCATGCACTTGACATTGTCAATGTAGACGGACTTGGACTTGATGTCAATGTCTTCCTCCAACGTCTGCTGCTGGCGGATCAGCCCCTTCAGCTGGTCCTCGGCCTCGTCCAGTGTGGCCTGGAGCTTGGCCACACTCTGGCTGATCTCAGCTGTCTCGTTGATGAGGCGATACTGGACAGGGTCCCGGCAGAGCTCCACGTTGGGACGGTTGGTGCGGGTGTCCAGTCGCGTCTGAGACAGCTTCATGGGGCCCATCTTGTCCTCCACGGCTTTGGTCAGGCTCTGAATGTTCTTCTCCATCTCTTGGATTTGTCCAACGACCTGAACAAAAAAAAACCGGAGATGAAATGGAATGTTACAGCTGCTAAATGTGCAAGGAAAACATTTTATTGAAATTTACATCAACTAAGAGAATTTTATAAACCCTAACCTAACCGCATACAGTGCACCCATTGAGCAGTAACTGCTACCACAAATGGCTGTGCACAGTGGCAAAAGTTCAACACATTTTCCCTTCACAGACTTGTGTGACTTTGTGTGTGTGTACAACACATACGAGGGGATGTGATCACGATTAACATGATCACGATTAACAGCCGGAGGTGAGTCGAGGCGTGCGAGATGTTTTAATCTGTCAGCTGTGCCTGTGTTTAAAAAACCTGCAGATTAGCACAAAGTGATTACGCACCACAATGTAAAAAAAGAGTTGAGTGCTCACCTTGGCCAGATGTGTCTCCAGTTCGCTCTTTGTGTCTTGTGTTTCCCTGATGCGTTTCTTGAAGGCCAGGTTGGTGTCGCTGACTTGCTTCTTCATGTCGTCTTCTGTGGTTTCCAGCAGACTGTCGATGACAGCCCGCAGGTCCACGGCATTCTTGCGGTCACGCTCTGTCTTCAGAATGTTCTCATTGGTGAATTTCTGCCAGTCTTCTGGGGTGACAGAGCTATGAAAGAAAATGTTCCAAATAGCAGTGGTGGTCACACTTAAAGCAAAGTGATAGTAATTCTGATTCAGCATTAGGCTTTTAAGAAGTTGTGAAACTGAATTTATGTTTATTCGTTATCAAATTCTTTACCTGTAAGACAAGACAAAAACAAGGTAAACAGCAAAATGCTAATCATTCCTTTGAATGTAATAAGGCTTTCTTGCGTTAAATTCCTTATTTGTGTAAAATTCTCAGATGAAATTTGGTCAGGATAACAAGTACACTGCCTGTATAAATGACAAGAAAACTGCACTTACAGTTTCTTACTGCCATACAAAGAAAATCTTATAACGGTGGATCAAAGATGCTACGTACTTGGTTTCAATTTTGGCAGCGCCGGATTTGAAGGTGAGGTGTGGGTTATCATCCCTGAGTTCTCTGCAGTCCTGATCAATGTCCAGGGCAGCAAACTTGTCTGTCAGGTCTTTCTCCAAGGTGTAACGCCGTGACCGCATGATGCGGATCTGCTCCGTGGTCTGGTCCAGGGTGCGCTGAAGCAAGGCCATGACACCTTCGATGGTCTCGCGCTCTTTAAGGAGGTTCTTCTCGACATCATCATGGACAAGGTCAATGGCTTCGCGACCCTCTCTGATAAACGTAATGGGTGTGGAATTAAAAAATACAAGTCAGATACATGCAACTGACCAGCACACAAGTATGCTACATACAGGTACATTTCCAACACATCAAAAGTCCCACACAACACTGAAAAGGGGTTATACAGTAATCAAGAAAGTTAAGCATGGATCTCTTTAAAGTTCGTTTCACTTTATACATGGTCATGTATGTGAAGTGTAGCTTGACAGAAGAGGTCTCATTTATCAAATTTAACTGATAGGTGTGACATTTTTCCCAGTACTGGATATTCATAATACCCCAGTCTCTGTATGCAACAACGTGCAACTTGACCGTGTTCATGTATTAACATTTAAAAATGCCCGCTGAGAAGTGATAAATGCACTCTGCGTTTAAATGATTCTGATTGGTCAACAGTCTGTGTGCACATGGCTCATCAGAGGCAGCAAAGTCCATATAAGGAGGTTCTATTGGACAACTTGCGCAAGGAATATACTAAGAAATGGATGGGGTGTTCAGGAAAATCTAAATAAAATTCTAGAACAAAATTGCTGGAAATCCATCATATATTGACTTCTTTTGACTCTCTGACTAAAAAAAAATAAATAAATATGTGCTTGGTCGGTCGTGTTTAAGACTGGCCAAGCACATACACTACTCAAAAAAAGGTTAAGGACCACATTTTTGTGTATACGTTTTTTTATATCAGATATAATGCTGTAAATGTGCATTTGATGTTTTGAAACAATTATTATTCCTGGGAGAACACCATCTAGACAAACAAACAATGAAAGAACTAGACTCATTGCTTGGTATAAATTTTTTAAAAGTGGTCCTTAACTTTTTTTGAGTAGCATATTTATCCCCTTATGAAAGCATATACTCATAAATTTAAGTTCTTGAAATCACAAGGTAATTTATCCTCAAATACTCAATGTTTTTCAAAAAAATTTGAATAAAAATATCTTTATACCCAATGAATAAAACATACGTGTTTTTATGTCTAATGTCATCTAATATTTCAATATTAAACTTTTTTGTAACAAGCTGATCAAGTTAAGTCTTGGGACAGATTTTTCAGGTATAAAGTCTCCACTACTCTGGGAAATATACCTGAACAGTAGGCAATGGTTGACAATGGCTAGTGGTTCTTTGCAGGCTTCAAGAGCATTCTGTAGTCTGGTTTTGTAGGCAAGTAGCGTGTCAATTTCTTTCTTGGCGTCATCAAGTTTTCTGTTTAGTTCATCCTTCCAGAATGTCACATTATGTATTCTTTGTTCTGGAAAAAAGAGAATGAAAACTTGTGATTATAATATAGGGCTGTGCCTTATATATCCAATACATGTATCTGGATATTCGATCAAGTATTAAATATTTGAATATTATTTTCCAGATTCAAATATTTGAATGCAAAAATCATGAAAACGAAGGGAGAAATTTTTTTTGTTTTGAATAAGAAAAATTGCACTGTGGAGGCTTGTGTCAGATTCAAATGAAAAGCAACAGAAACCTTACAATTCAAAAAGTAACTTATTCTGTCAAAAAACTTAAAGGACAGGAAGAAGTATTGTTTGTCTCTAAATCTTGCTAATTCGTGGCTGGAAAACTCAGAGACATGAGAAGCTATTACGTGTATAGTGATTTTAATATACAAGTGTTTGGGTTATTGCAACTGATTTTGTATACGGATTGTTCAACAATCTGCCGGTCGGTTGAACAGAATACATGTATTTGGATATTCTATTTAATTAAACGTCGAATATTCGAATTGTGAATTATTTGAATTGACTCAGCCCTATTATAATGTTCCATGAAATTCATCATTGAAAGCATGCCTTAATTCTGTGTTAAAAACAAGATAATCGTTCTTAAAATATTGCCATTGGATTTTGTCTTGCTAAGGATGTTTATTTGTATATTGACGTATCACAAACCCTACCAAAAATTACACTTTTCCAATAAATCCACTTCACAGATGCAACATGCAATGTTTATGTGTTCGAAGAAAATAACCAGGTCAACAAATCAACTTCAGTGGTCCTTATTCATTGGAAATATAGCTGTGCTGACAATAGATATACCAGTAGCTGTTGTCCATTTGGACACAGCCTAGTTTTTGGACAAAAGTTGTGCCCTGCTGTCCAGGTCCACTCATGTATCTATTAATTTAAAGCGGTAATCAGTCTTTATAACGCTAATATTAGTCTTGATTCCTTTACACAACTGTCACAACTGTACATTTCAGTATACTTGGGGATTCAAAAACAGTTGAAGTCTTTCATCCCTTGTTAATTGTACAATATCATGTGAAAATCTGATAAGTGTCTGTCCAATGCAAAATTCAGCATTACACTGACCAAACCTTCTTGTTGACGTCCCTCTGTGTTCTCTTGGTCACTTCATCCGTCTCGTCAATGAGCCGCTCACTCTCATCAATGAGGCGTTCTGCACTTGCTCGCTGCTTCTCTGCATTGTTGTAGTTGGTCTTGTTGGAGTAGGCCCACTCTTGGTGGGTGAACTTGGGAGGTGCACTGATCAGTTTGGCCATTTTTGTAAAGAAAATCAATCCCAATCTGAAAGAGACATGGGATTTACTTGGGTTACCACATACATGTAGGTCTACTGCTTTAACCATTTTGGAGCAGAAGCAATGCTCTGTGGCCAAGTAACAAAAATTTCTCATCAATAAAAAACATAAAACCCTAGAATGTTTGACAACACAATTTGGAGTCGACTCCATTTTCCGGATCCATTTTCAGCACTGCACAATAGGCCTATATGTGATATAAATCATATAGCACAACTTTTCGGCAAGAGCAGAACATGGAATGGAACTTGAATAGAAAAACCCCAAACCTTTTGGTATTTCCTAATTTTTGTATATAATGTGCTTATTGTTCTTGTTCATAGTATTTTTGGCTTTTTAATTTTTGTCATTGTATTTTTGTTGTGAGGTAGGCCTAATACAAATAAATCCAATCCAGTCCAAAAACGGGGCAGACGTCGAGTGCGCGCGAAGGAGCACGTTCGGGCCCACGCTACTAGTACTGGTATACCTTGTTCATATCGTCAGATCGTATAAGTTAAACTCAATCCCTGCACTCCTGAAAGAAATCTGCAATTCCGTATTGAATACTGTTTACAAGCATTATTTCTTATTACTTTGAATTTTATAGAGTTAAATGAAACTTAGAAATTCATGTAATCATCAGGCTTACCGGCTGTAAAACGTCTTGTGAGATTTGCGTTCGATACGACGCTGACTCGACTCTGATCCGGAAATGATCCGTTGCTCTCGCGAAAACCACACTATGAAATATACACATGTGCGTACATAGCAACGAGGTGCATTGATTAGATCTACCGAGGTGGAAATTTTCCATTAACAAGTAATCATTGTAGAGTTCGATCTGACAGCCAATCAATATTATGAGACAAAGTATTTCCAGTATCTTTTTACTCTATTACTAAGAATTTTCTATGTTATCTTTAGCGAAACAATGCACAATAATGTTGCATTTCTATGGTTTACGTAAAATTCCATCACCTTACTGAAAATAATGGAACGATCCATTGTTCCCGTTGCCACAATAATTGAAATCTCGTATGCGAACGCGAGTGTGCGATAAATCACGACATTTCTGTGGAACAATATGCATATTCAATAGGTGGGATGGTCTCATATCGGACGGTGTTGACCTTTCACCTAGTCCATTCTCACGGATGTTGTTGTGTGACACGTACGACGAGTACATGTACATGTACAACTGTACATGTATGTGAAGGTGTTTGAGTTCCGTTTTCGTCAGAAACCCGACATAATTTGTTTTAATTTAGGCACAAGATTGACTTCGTTGTGCTCACAAGAAGACGTCATTTTACTGATCAACAAAAGTTGGTTTATCACTGGTGAAAAATGAGTACTCGAGGAGCGATTCGAGACTGCACTGGGATCTCCGCAAGTCCAGCGTGTTCTGCAGAGAGCTCCCCGGGTTTATCTCGTCGGTTGAACCCCGCCTTTGGACAAGTACGGCCGCTGGCTTTGGCTGCTGCAGCACCGATCAGAACAGGGGGAAAATCAACTCACCCTGGAAAGGCTATATTGGCAGGTTGTTCACTAATTGTCAGCTTTATTTAAATCATCTATCTTTCATGTCAGTGGTTTAATTGGCCCGTTTTAACAGCGGTCAGACATTGATCCTGAAAAGTGAAAATTACCTAAGAAAATTCTGAAGCATCAACTTAATGGAAAACACTTTTTTCAGACAAACCTCATAGGTTTGTGAACAGGGGCATCAAGTGTTGTCCATACATGGAACTCTGTCCCAAATCAGTGCCTAGAGTATACTGTAAGTGCAAGTTAAAAGGAACCATAAAGTTTATAGGTTCCATTTGCTCCTCTAACATGTCTAAACACCTCATATGGTGATGATAAAGTGCCTCCAGGGAGGGCACCAGGTGACTTTGCAAGGGAAAAAGGGTAAGTATAGGGCAGGATTTGGCTAGTGTATGTTGATACATACTTGTTCGGATGATGTGATCTTGTGGATGTAGGAAATGGAGTGAGGTGCAGATTAGGGTCGAGAGTGGCAGTCTGGTATTGAATTTTGTACAGGAAATATAACTAAAAGCTTTACGTCTTTCTTCCAGATAGGGCCACTAGAGTTCTTTAGTTTAAAATAGTTGTATAGTCACTAGGTTCCTAATTTCCCTACTCTGAATTCCAGTTGGTTATGTGAATGGTGAAATTAAAGAGCTGGCAACTATACAGTCATGGAAGCAGATGACACGTGGGTGCCTGCAACATGTCGTTTCTAGAAGTAACACTAACAGTAGCCAAGTAGTAAAGTTATGAAAAGTCACAATATTGAAACAATTTGACACTTTGGACCTTATTCAATATTTCTTTTACTGTTCTACAATAGCTTCACTTACTGTTGGGAGAACAAATTGATCAGAAACCACCTGACATTTGGAAGAACAATAGTCTCATTATGCCTGAACTAGTGTCCATCCCAACTAGCCTGTAGTTGGAATGGTTCTTACTTTTGTGCTTCAGTTGGGTAACTTACTCTGAGAACTCTGAGTCACTACTCCGCGTTACTCAGAGTTCTCAGTGTGGATAACTTCTATTGGCTGTGAACGGCAAATCTTGGAGAAGATTAAGAAAGGTTCTATTGGAACTTGCCAATTCATGTAGCTGGGCTAGCCCAACTACAGCATTACAGTTGGAACCATGTCATCCTAAGTTTGTAACTGTCATTGAAACTGATGCCATAGTACTGGTAGGGGCCTAACAGTCTCCTGTGAACTTTCTTACTTTCCCTTCTCAAAGCTGCATGTTCCTGAACATAGAAGCAACTGACCAATAGCTTCCCTCTCATGAGCCATTGAGCTTGATTTTCAAAGTTACATTTACATGCACCGGTACTTTTAGCATTGCAAGCCATTTCAGTGCAGTATTCAGTGGTAGATACCCACAATGAAGTACATGTACATGTATGTCAGAGGTCATGTAGGAACAGGGATGCTTGTACACATGTGTGCAAGGTTAGCCACATCAGCATACATGTCGCTGTATGCCACACATGCTAAACATGTTCACAGATGCTTTGTTACATTAAAACCATTTTGGGGGTAAGACTTCCATGTAACAAGGAAGAGAAATGAAACATGCTTGGTAAGGCAGCTGCCCTTGAAGTGAGATTCTCAGAGAGTCATCTTCAGAGCCCCTGTATTTATGACAGGGTACAGTTATGACAGGGTACAGTTATTCAACTGATAAATTTACACTACTCCAAATATTTACCGACAGGCACAAAAGCCACTGAAGAAATTCTCATTGAAGCATTGCAGACCCGAGGGAAAACAGCCCAAACAAGCTTAAAAAGCTATATTTTTTTGTTTGTTTTTTGCTTGTATGTTTTTTGCACTGCAAACCTGTGCACAAACCTTCCAAACTGTACATGTACATGTGTTGTACTTCCCACCTGCTGATTTCAGGAAATGCACATATACATGTACATACAGGTAGACTACATTAAATGTAAACTAAGTTTTGTCCTTGATAGGTTATTGTGACCAGAAAAAGTGCCCTCCCAGCATCGACAAATTAAGTTGCCGCATATTCAGAACCCATGTTTTATATTTAGAAATCCAAACAAATGTACCGTATCAGTGCCAAGTCTATTTTTTGACTTTCCTGAACTTTAATTTAGGCATAACCTTTGCTCAGGCACTGTTAAAAGATTTGTTTTATCTTTTATTTCAAGCATTTTTTAGCAATTCAGAATGTAAAGCACACATTATTGAAGTTGTTTTTTATGCCAAAACATTCACCTACTTGTACAGTAGTACATGCACATGTAGCTTATGTTTCCAGTGTACAGTATGCAGATGTAATACTTTTTGAAAATCCTCCCCCCACACACACCCTTTTGTGTTCACTCGTGAAAGGCAGTCGGCTTCATATGCTCTAATAAATGAAGTGGAGACATGAGTCAGTCTGTGGACCTTGGATCACTGCTGGAGCATTTACAGCAGTTAAAAATTATGCCAGGCACTCCAACATGATAGATGTGCATGCACCATCTACATGTAGATATTGATCATCATACTAATTCTGGTAACAGGATTTACATGTACCTCCATGGTCATTTGAACTAAGCATATGGGGAACTAGATGGTGGCAAATATTATTCACCTGTATCCCTGTACTGAGATAGTGTACATGGTTACCATCTTTACATACATCATACACAGAGTTAACTATTCTAACTCTCAGCAAAAATGAATAGCCAACTCGAGGCTGTATGTACCGGTACCTCACAACTGTGTCTATTGATTTGTTGAGATCTATATACTAAACATGTATGGCACATATTTTACAGTGGACATGGATGCTGTGTGTCATGTGTGCATCAGAGAGGCACACGAACATGAGAAAAATCTTTTGTACCGGTATTTTATGCATGCACATCACCGTTTCAAATATCCATGCAGATTTTTGCTTAAATGAAACTATGATTGCTGTTATTATTGGTTTATTAAAAGCAGGAGCATGTACCGGTAGCAAGTGGCTGAATTTCATCAAGTTGTAATTATAACCAAAAATTGATAAAGTAGACAAGTAAAATAATTAGCTGCAATAAAATTTGAAAAAAGACCGAAATGATTCCAATCAACACTCAACAGTAGAAAAACACTTATTCACAATATCCAAACAGGATTAACAACAAAACAATTTCATGCGCAGTACACTAAAGTTATACATACTGAAAGTCATTTACCTTTCTACGTTGCAACTACCGGTACCAGGGTAAAGAAAAACACTGCAAGTTACTTTAATACCGGTAGCAATATAATTTACAGACAAAAATCAAACTGTGAAGGATAAAATTGTACATGTATTTTTAAGAACCGACTGCAAAAAAATTAATTTCCAGTTTAAAATCTGAGCATCGACGGGTTTCAGTAGATTTTATAACAGTTGAGAGCTCCTTAAATCAACCAGAAAATTGCTTCTTATTTCCCCTCAGCCACAGCCTCCAATCTAATCTGACTCTTACTGCCAGTGGGATGTGGACTCTTCCTGTAATTGAGCCCGCCGTCGTTGCATGTACTTCACATACATTTACCTTGGTGCATTTATCATCCAGAGATATATGTCTACGTACATTACATGCAGCACTTATATGATGTCTGCAGTGTCAATGTTTTTGTGTTGGATTTGAATTGAAATTATGGCTCTGCAGTTTCACTGCGGTTCCTTGCAGAGTGATGTCCATGTACTGCGCATGCTGTACATCTGTCTGCAAGAAGTGACATGACTGTGGCAAAGAAAAATATGTAACTAAAAAAAATTAAAAAGCAGCTGGAATTTAAGATCAGATGTGGCACATCATGAACTGCCATGCATGCATGCATGACCGTTCACACAATAGATACATGTACATACATGTATGTATACTCCCACCCTCAGGACCACTGCAAAATTTAGAAACAAAATGTACTGGTACCATGCATATTTTCTCATTGAAACAGAAATGGTGGTACTGAAACCGGATAGGAAGAAAACTCGAAGAGTTTGGCTTTCCATAGTTTTCTTTTGCATGTAAATCATAGTACATGTAACTCAGACTACACGTACAAGTACAATATATGTCCTGAGTCCTTTTGTTTACCCCTTTGTATTTGAGATTGGAGGCTGTACACAACAAATGCTCACCTTAAAGCAGAGTGTGAGTTGTGATAAAGATCAACGTTCCATACAAATCGTATAAGGCCTATTTTTATCTGCTCTTTACACATTTTAGGCTTTCTTTGTGATCTGTTTTAAGTGTACAGATGAAAGAAATGATCAGTGCCCCATTGCAGTGACATGCATTTTAGTTCACACTCCTTCTGAATATTTATGATGGGCGTTGGCTTATATTGGCATGCTGAGTGGTCAGAAATGATTACTAAGCTCACGCCTGAGAGAGTGACAACAAAAGATTTATGATCTATAGTAAAGATTTATGGGTCAACACAGGAAACTAGTATGCACACCCATCTTCTCCAACTTGGTGGGGGGACTTTGCCTGACCACTGTGACTTGTTACATGTCAGCACTGTGTGCAACTCTGTGTTGCAAGAGAAATGCTGTGTCATTCCTCACCAGATAATACATTATGTCTGCAGTGAATGGTATTATAAAAAAATTAGTCTGGGGAATTTTGTACATATGCAATGTATTATACATGTACATGTGTTATCATGGAGAAACTAATATACCCACATCAGTTTTTGGATGGAAACTACTATGAAAAGAAGTGTTGACCATTGTTATCAGTGGAAGGAAATTTCATGGTTTATATTGCAAATAAAATGGTTTTGTGCTGGTAAAGAAAATACGTGGTA
Source organism: Acanthaster planci (assembly GCF_054643075.1). Lineage (NCBI taxonomy): Eukaryota > Metazoa > Echinodermata > Asteroidea > Valvatida > Acanthasteridae > Acanthaster > Acanthaster planci. The sequence goes on along the minus strand of NC_141785.1, from coordinate 12,894,931 downwards.
GAGTGCTGTTGTAAAAAAGAAATGTACAGTACATGTAGATTGTACTGGTTGAATCATCATTTTAAGGGCAGAAGATCTTTGATTCATGGAAGCTAATTTAAAAAAGAATAGTTGGTATTTAAGAAATTGATATTGATCTCCACCAATTAGTTTTCGATGTACATGTAAAGTCAATTTTCGTCAGTCCTATTGTACAGTAGAACGCATGGAAAAAATGCTGCCAGATAACAACAAAATATTTATGGAAAGAGTTCTGATAATTATAGGAAGAGTAATTCAGACTTCATGAAAATATGTGCCTGACACATACATGTACATTTACATGCACCTGTATGTATGTCAATACCAGTAAAAGCTAAATTCAATCTTTCTTATTCCTATCAGTACATGTACATGTCCTGTAGTTTCTAATCATAGTGACCACATGAAGTTCATTCAGTTTGCCTTCCAAATGGGACCGGTACCGGTGTGCTTATTAATGCTTCATTTCAAAGTTTGAGTCAGTTCAGTGCAGCTATAGAGGCTTTGCATGGTAGCCATCTTGCAGGGCAGTTCTTTAGTTCCTCAAGGGAACCTCTTTTGCTCAAAGCTAGTGGAATAAAAGCATTGACGTGCAAGGTGGCAGCCATGCAAACCCTCTATTGTCAATTGCCTTGCAGAAGGATATGTCCGACTGTCCTAGAAAATCATGTGTTTTCTTACTCCTTTACATGTAATGTAGAGCCATACACATAGCACTTGACAAACGCATAAAATCAGTGGTCAGATTATACAAAAGTCTTGCAAGATACATTGTACCAGTACAATAATCCGAAAAAATAAAAACCTGTTAACCCAATTTCACCTTAAAGTCATTGTGGCAGTCAAAAGAAGAACTGACAATCAGGGCCTTTACTTTCTAAATTATAGATGGCATGTTTATGCTCATTACAGTAAGTCAGCCTCTTTATGATCAAGCATCTTGTCTCTGTGTCATCTCTGTCATGCAGGTGGCATCGCAGGAGGCATTGAGATCTGCATCACATTCCCCACAGAGTATGTCAAGACCCAACTGCAACTAGACGAGCGGTCGGCCAAACCCTTGTACCGCGGTCCCATCCATTGTGTCAAGTACACCGTACAAAATCATGGGTTCTTTGGTCTGTACAGGGGGCTCAGCCCACTGCTGTATGGCTCAATACCAAAGGCTGCCATTAGGTATGCTGTGACATGACACACTTTTTGTTTCACATATGCACAAACCTTGTTCATTCCTTTTTGTATTTGTACACTGGGGGAAGCAGGTAGAACGTTTGTGGTCTGTGCACTGTCACTCAAACTCCGAATAACTGGGGAAGTACGATCCAGACAGTAAGACCAGCCTTTTTGTGGGTCATGGGAGAGAGGGGGAGCTACTGCTGCTCACTGCATAGAGCTTGTTATGTTCACACCCGAATGGATTTTGTGGTGAGAGACCAATAAAGGCCAGATAACCTCAGTGAAATTTTAGCCGCCAGTTGGCATCACAGATCAATGCACTTTGGTTGAAGAAAAAGTGATCACTGATGCGCAGGCTGCATCTTAGAGTATTGAACCATGCGAGGGACAAACTTCTAAAAATGGATACTTCCAGAAAATTAGCTTAGAAAATGTTTTGTCACCACAGCAGCAGTGAGTAAATGGACCACTTCTTGGGAAATATTCCAGGTTTGGTGCTAATGAATTCTTCAAGAACCAATGGAGGAGTCGACACAATGGAGCTCTGAGCAAAACTGGCAGTCTGATGTGTGGTCTTGGGGCTGGGGTGAGCGAAGCCATTCTTGCCGTCACGCCAATGGAGACCATCAAGGTGAAATTCATCAACGACCAGACCTCACCAAAACCAAAGTTCAGAGGATTCTTCCACGGGCTGAGGGAAATTGTCAAAGAACAAGGTATTCCTTTGCTTTCTTTTTTAATGGAGAGACGGGATCATCCTTTTGGTAACTGTGAGATTGCATTTTATTGAAAAAATAACCATGAAAATAACACAAAATCTTGCTAAGTTTGGCACAGTTAAGTTTAACAAAAGATATTTAATGTCATTTGTTTGTCCATTGCATAAAACATTGTGACCAAACTTACTTATGACTGGACTTGAATGTAATGGACTCAAACTGTTCACTGAAGTGTCAAATATATCCACCTATACTCTCCACATCAAGACTGACAGCCATTCCATTGTCAACAAGTCAGTCATTCATCATCTTGATCTCCCCCTCCCCTTAATCTTGTTCCAGGTCTACGCGGTACCTACCAGGGCCTTACAGCCACCATTATGAAGCAAGGCAGTAACCAGGCCATCCGTTTCTTTGTCATGGACTCGCTGCGTGAATGGTACCGCGGCGGGGACCCCAACAAGTACATCAACCCCTTCATTACGGCATTGTTTGGTGGTTTGGCAGGAGCGGCCAGCGTGTTCGGGAACACGCCACTGGATGTTGTCAAGACGAGGATGCAGGTATGGATAGCATACAGTGCTATGCTGTTTTCAGTCAGGTTAGAAACATTATTTCTGACTGAGAGCTCTCTTTCAAGAGCAAATTCAAAAAATTCTTTTTTTCTGGATCACCCCCCTT
>NC_141785.1:12351969-12434469 GCF_054643075.1 Acanthaster planci | reverse complement strand
TGTTTCTTGCTCTCAATATTTTTGCCAGTTTACAGTCTCCAAGTATATGTTAGATGTTAGCTGTGTTTTATAAACGTACAACTCTAATAATTATGTACCCAAAACAGAGGAATGGTTTACACATAATTTGTTTTATTCTTGTATTGTGTTGTAATTACCCAACGTAGCAGCGGTGGACTCAGCGTTGCTTTTGAACATTTTGTATGAAGACTCAAGATTAATCCACATTTCCCTTAGCTGATCAGAATGCCTTTTAACGTTTCGGCTAAGTGTAATTAAAATCGGAGGATTCTTGTGAGCAGGATTCTACAAGCAGTGTACCGTATATTTGAGTTTGCACTTGGTGAAACAGAAATATACCAGGTGTGTGTTCCGAAACTAATTAAGTGTAATAAACTGTAAAGCGAAAAGTGTAGTACGTGCGTTTCTTGCCATTCTTTTGAACCCTTGATTTTTAACCATTTTCTCTCAATAAGCAATGGAAGAAGTTTGTTCATCTAAATGCAAATCCATCTTTTCATCTCAACCTCTTTTACCACTCCAAGACTTAAACTCAAGAAATTGGCGTCCCGTTTAGGAATTCAAGCGTAAAAAATCAGTGTTCTTTTGATAAATGTATGTAGCGCATTGTGCAAACACCTTACTTGGAAGTGTGAGATAATGGGGTCGAATCCCAGCAGGAACACTTTTTAAATTCAAATTCAAAATTCCAACCTAAGGGTTAAATATTAAAAAAACCAGTGTTGTTTCAGAGAAGTAAGTGGCTCAGTGCGGACGAATCGTGCTTCAAACTGCCAGATGGTGGGTTCGAACCCCAGTAGGAACATTTTTTGAATTCAAATTCAAAATTCCAACCTAAGGGTTAAATATAAAAAAAAACAGTGTTCTTTCAGAGAAGTAAGTGGCTCAGTGCGGAAGAATCGTGCTTCAAACTGCCAGATGGTGGGTTCAAATCCCAGTAGGAACACTTTTTAAATTCAAATTCAAAATTCCAACCTAAGGGTTAAATATAAAAAAACAGCGTTCTCTCAGAGAAGTAAGTGGCTCAGTGCGGAAGAATCGTGCTTCAAACTGCCAGATGGTGGGTTCGAATCCCAGTAGGAACACTTTTTAAATTCAAATTCAAAATTCCAACCTAAGGGTTAAATATAAAAAAAAACAGTGTTCTTTCAGAGAAGTAAGTGGCTCAGTGCGGACGAATCGTGCTTCAAACTGCCAGATGGTGGGTTCGAACCCCAGTAGGAACATTTTTTGAATTCAAATTCAAAATTCCAACCTAAGGGTTAAATATAAAAAAAACAGTGTTCTTTCAGAGAAGTAAGTGGCTCAGTGCGGAAGAATCGTGCTTCAAACTGCCAGATGGTGGGTTCAAATCCCAGTAGGAACACTTTTTAAATTCAAATTCAAAATTCCAACCTAAGGGTTAAATATAAAAAAACAGCGTTCTCTCAGAGAAGTAAGTGGCTCAGTGCGGAAGAATCGTGCTTCAAACTGCCAGATGGTGGGTTCGAATCCCAGTAGGAACACTTTTTAAATTCAAATTCAAAATTCCAACCTAAGGGTTAAATATAAAAAAACAGTGTTCTTTCAGAGAAGTAAGTGGCTCAGTGCGGAAGAATCGAGCTCCAAACTGCCAGATGGTGGGTTCAAACCCCAGTAGTAACGCTTTTTAAATTCAAATTCAAAATTCCAACCTAAGGGTTAAATATAAAAAAAAAAATTGTTCTTTCAGAGATGTAAGTGGCTCAGTGCGGAAGAATCGTGTTCCGAATTGCGAGATGGTGGGTTCGAATCCTAGTGAGAGTGCTTTTTGAATTCACATGTAAAAGCTTAAATCAAAAGGTTAAATAAGAGAAATCCGAAATAGGACTCGGGGACCCCAAGTAGCGCCGTGGTTAAAGACCACGGCATGGGAGTTGGGTGACCCAGGATCGAATCCCAGGGTGGAAGGGTAGGGGGGACCTCACGGTCCCCCCTACCCTTCCACCCCTTTTTTTCGGTTTCTACCCAAATCGGACCCAAATCGGACCCAAATCGGACCCAAATCGGACCCAAATCGGACCCAAATCGGACCCAAATCGGACCCAAATCGGACCCAAATCGGACCCAAATCGGACCCAAATCGGACCCAAATCGGACCCAAATCGGACCCAAATCGGACCCAAATCGGACCCAAATCGGACCCAAATCGGACCCAAATCGGACCCAAATCGGACCCAAATCGGACCCAAATCGGACCCAAATCGGACCCAAATCGGACCCAAATCGGACCCAAATCGGACCCAAATCGGACCCAAATCGGACCCAAATCGGACCCAAATCGGACCCAAATCGGACCCAAATCGGACCCAAATCGGACCCAAATCGGACCCAAATCGGACCCAAATCGGACCCAAATCGGACCCAAATCGGACCCAAATCGGACCCAAATCGGACCCAAATCGGACCCAAATCGGACCCAAATCGGACCCAAATCGGACCCAAATCGGACCCAAGATTTTCATATATTTCCCGCCCATCTTCTACAACCAATACACAAACAAAATATGAACGTCCAGATTGAAAGTTACCATTCCGTTTATTGCGTACTTTTAGAAGAACTATCAAGATGTTATATTATACAGGGTGTCCCATAAACAAAACAAACCCTGAGGAAGGGGTTAATATGCCCAAACCATGAGATATGATTATAATGTATAAGGATTTCCGAAAAGTAGAGGCAGTATTCTTTCTAATGATACCTTGATGGTATCCTTCCTGTCATGCATGATTGAACACCACTGTCTTGAAAACAATGAAGAAGAGCACGTGTAAAGTGCCCATGTGCACAATGGGCGGGCTTACTGGATCGGCTGAATGCCAGAAGTGGTGTTGCATTCTAGTTGTACTTGCAACCAGAATTTCTAAAAGGTACTGTACTGAAAAACTTGAATGTGCCCTGAGAACTTTGTGAGAACTATCTCACAAAGAAAACTTACAACCTACAATACGCGTATAAATAACAATTCTAATGGACCATTTATAACTAGATTACAAATGAGTCAAAATGTCACAAAACAATTTTCCAAAACACACTGCAAACAAAATAACATTTAGTGGTGTAAAATCCAAACTAGCTTACACAATTAAAATTCTATCGAATGTGAATGAAATCAACAGGCAAATTTTCAGGCAATGTAATACTTTTTACGAATTGTACAACTACTGCTAGCGTTACTCAGTTAAAAATTTCATAGTAGTCTAACAGTCTACACCTAACAAAGTCCTTTTTAATTAACATAAATCACAACATTTCACAAGGTTTCTTACTACTTTAAAGGGTAGCTGCAATCAATGTTTTGATTACAAACCTGTAAAATGTACCTTTGTGCCTCAGTAAACCTTATTTTCAACTTTGGTTTCACAATCTCAAAGGGTATTTTAATGCTTTTTTGTTTTTATGCCGAGTAATTCCATATTCATGTCAAAAATGTGATGTCATCTCAGGAAGAAGCCTCAATGTTACATAGTTTGTACACAAAAAAAGTCCTGCATTTTTGTAGATTTTCCTAGACCAATTTTTCTTTTCTTTGCTGATTCACTGTTATTTATGTGCATAGCAATAAGAAACCATCAATCCCCCTCTCAGAAATGTTTTGAGTTTGTAAATTCTGGGTTTACAATTTGAACTTGAAATACCTATGCACTGAACCATGTCTTAGATGACTTCACAGCAATATCACCCTCAGTTGTCTGGGGAAAATATGGATAATTTTGACTGCTTAACCAAATAGTAGTGTGTAAGGATTTTCATACCTTGAAGAAAAGTGCAAAGATGCAGAAAAACTGTGTCGACGAAACATTCATTACAGTTAATGGCAGCTACACTTTATAAGCTACCAAGTTCAAAACCTCCTTGAAGGACTTGTGCACAAATCTCCTGAAATGTTGTGCTTGATTAATTTCGTGTAAAGGGGAACTTGAGGCAGTTCGCAGAATTCAATGTTATGCAATATAAAAAGGGAAAATTCAAGTTAACATGAACCACAATTTTTACAACTTTTACAACTACTTAAAAAGCTATACCAAGTTCAAAACTTTCTTGTTGGCTAACAGTCTTATACGCAAATCTCCCACACTGTTGTGCTGCAGTAATTTCAACTTTCAGGCAGCCCATAAAATTAAAAATGCCATAAAACATTAGCCAGTTTGTGTTTTCACTCTGTTCAAAGGCCAGAGGTAAGCCATCCTCTAAAGACACAGTTGTGAATCATAGCAAAATGGTGTCTCACTTCCAAGTTACTCCAACTCACAGATCAGAGAGGAGTGATCCAATGGGAATCCAGTGTTAGGTAGAAAAACACATACTGTCTTTACCAACTCAGCTCACAGGCCCGATGTAAGTGATTCCGTGTTAGGCAGAGCAACGTGCCTTGTCATTTCCTAATGAGTTAACGTGAATGATGCAGTCTGCTAGTTACACCTCATCTCCTTTAATCCAGCAGTATCCAACAAGGTCTGTATAAACAGTGTCTTGACGAGCCCCTTGGTAGTTCAAGGAGTAGATTAAGACGGCCGCCAAAAATCTCCCAGTACCTGTGGACAACCAAATTGTTGCGTTACAGGAAGTTAGGAATGCACATTGAAGTTCTTGATTTGGAAAAAAGTGCCACTTCACTGCACTTTGAACATAAAACTAAAAACATTCTACATGTACTAAAAGCGTAAACACCTGAACACACACACATGGGGATCTGCAATTAAAGTGCAATAAAGTCCAATCTTAAACACCAAAATCAATGATCTGCTCGCAAAAAGAATGTTCCAATTATTGGACAAATAACAAGCTTTCCAGCCATAACCAACTGTGCTATTGTCAGTTAATTTTCAAGCTTAAGATGTTGGCTTCATGCAGTAATCCTCCCGAGGATATTTCGGCATTTGTCTTGAATTAAAAAGGATTTCATGGAAGGTAATGGCTGGGTATTCTCCAGTGTTGTGGTACTCGTACTGGAGTACTACTTGAGTACCGTTTTCAGAGTACTCGTACGTTCAAGTACTCGTACTCGAATGACAGTTCTTGTACTCGGGTTACAAAATACTCGGAACTCGACATCCAAAAATTGTACTCGAGCATCAAAGTACTCGTACTCGATTAACAGTACTCAATAAAAAAATCCTTTAATTTAACTTTCCACGGCCGTTAAAATAAGGTACAAAAATATCGACCCCAATGACCTGATATTCAATAAGGTTCTGACAAAGAGAAGGCCGAACGTGGGACCATTAACGTATCCGACCCATTCGCCGCCTGTGCGTGTACTTAACCAATCAGATACGCAAATTGTATTGTGGTACTCCAGAATTGTCCTGCGATTTACTTGGGCATTGGTAGTCTGGTTCCTGGACCCGAAAATTCTAACGACGAACCCAGCATACAAAAAATCACAGGCATGTGAATAATTGAGTCTGGAAAATAGACTTTGCCGCGCTGTGCACGTTGTGTCAACTGCTGCAACGCACGTGTAGTGACCGTGACATTGCTAGCCAGATCACTTGTTCTTGTAGCCATGTCATCTGCATTCGGTGTTTCTTTTACACAATGGCAGGTCTTAGAGTCTCTAAATTAAGATAAAACTACTTCTGAATTAGAATTACTTGTACTCGTACTTAGAATTAGAAGTACTTGTACTTGTATTCGGAAGTGCAAGTACTTTTACTCGGAAACCAGTACTTGTACTCGGCAGTCAAAGTACTCGACCTGTCTTTGTACTCGGTAGTACTTAGTACTCGGAAAAAAGTACTCGACTTCAACACTGGTATTCTCTTGTTTGATGGGCAAATTCATGCACTTGACTTACTTGTGTTCCTCTCCGCTAAATTCTCCAGCAAACTCCCTTTGACAAGAAACACATAACACACAGTTGTGCTGAATGGGTCGTATACGTTAATGGTCCCACAGGTATTCTTGACCAGCCTAAAATAGGGGAAAAAAGTAACAGTAGCTCATTGGGGATGACCCTATTGGCTTTGCGCAAACAAGTTATCGAACTTTTCCTCACTGACATGACATGACTGATGGGTTAAGGTCATAAAAAAATAATAACATGTTTTACAGTCCAGGAGCAGCATTTAGTGGAAATGACAGCTCTGATTTGTTTTGGATGACAGTCAAAGTTTAAAACTGATAGTGTCCACATCTCCTATTCACTGTACAGGGGTTGATGATGTCATTGTTTTAACAACAGTGTATTTGTGGTCTCACTTTTAACCTTCAGCACCCTGCCAGATACATGTACATGGCACCCTTTCATTTGATACAAGGGAAATTGCATTAGGGAAAAACATTTTGCTTTTTCTTGTGTAAATGGAAAAAGTGCCTTCTTTTAAACCAGTTCCCCTAAGTTACAAAACCCTAATTCAAATCTGTAGTCCCCTTAATTATATTACCCCTTTTGCAAAATGTTTGGGGGTTTCAAATGCTTTCTGTATCACTCAAAAAAAAGGCAAAAACTATTTAAACCGCCAAAAATATGCCAACCTGAATATATAATTACAGATGATAATTACATGATTATCATGAACCTCGACCTCTATATAGAAAATGTGAAAAAAGGGGTGACACTATACAACTACATGTATGGTGTCCCCCCCTTCTCCCATCCCCCCAATTTCCAGCAAAAATTTACACCACTGCTGAGCATGACAGCAAAGTTCAGAGGTGGGAAAAAGAGATGCTGCAATCCTGGACAAAATTGTTGGGACACGTGTCAATAGCCATACCGGTACGCCTTGCAAGTCCTCCACTCCCCCAAGTCAAGGATGTCGTCTCCAGCTGGAGTGCAGATCATGCACTAACATTGAGAAAGAGTTTGGGCCAGGCTTGTGGCATGCTTCAGAGACAGATATTTCTCCTATTCCTCAGATTTGTCATGTTAAAAATGAAAATAGAAAAGACAAGACCTCAAAGTAAACAAGATTAACCCTTACCGTCTAGGGACCATTGCATATGCTTGTTGGATTCAGAATGGTTAGGGTTAACAAAAAGACAAAAATTTTTGCAGGGCATGCACCATTAAAAATACTACTCTTTGAATAAATTCTGCTCAAATTGAGAACAATTTCAATGTAGACTGCCAAGGATTTTTATTACCTCTAGAGGGCAGGGCAGGAGAGGTACTGTACTATTCCAGTTGCCTCTGGCAGTACATGTAGGTTGAGGGAACAGACGACCTGGAAGAGTGGAGGGTAGAACCATGCAGCAGGGATCAATCTAAGAGTGTATGACATATAACACTTTGGGTTAGAATAAATGGTAAGGAAATAATCAGCAACAATTACTTGAGGTGTATCAGCTCTCTTGTGGGCTGCAAGTATTGAATAAAGAAATGAATCTTGCATAGACAGCATGATATTGAAGAGCTTAATTGAATGATCTTATAAATCTGTAGACTTAAGACATGTCGTATGCAATAAGCAACACTGCCCACTTTGGAATGCCAGCTATCAACCATCAAACGACACTTGCCTAGCAAATGTGTACTGGTATGCATTCATTGAAACGTTAAAGGCTATTATGGCATGCTGGAGCAGCAACTGTTTGATGTCATTTGAAAGCAAGAAAGGTGGACAAGTCAGCTTTTTGGCACTGGACTACTGAGCGGCATGGCTGCATTAATGGTTCTCAAAAGTATTATTTGCGAGTATAGAAGGGATAAGTGACTTGGAAATAATTGCATAAAATAGTCGCAAAGAACTTGTAAGAGGACACTTACTAAGGCTTGTACTCAGACTTGCTCTGGTAAGTTGTGCTTTGGTTGATCAGAGTTCTGGACTGAATGAGCTCTCTGAGAACAATCTCTGTAATGTACTTGATGGCCCTGATGGGAGTCTGAACCAGTGGGTGTATCGGGGTTGGAACATTCCGTCGGTGCATAACGCTGCCAGGATGCGACGCGAGAGATTCAGACAGTGAATGTTACTGCCAATTGTACAGAGACTGGTATGTGTCTGGAAACAGTTCAAAGAATTCAAGAAATGAAATCCACTTGAAAATAAACATTATGCAAACATCCCTACCTTGAGACTTGAAGAAGTCATCTAGATAACACTTAAGAAACCATTGCTCCTTCAATTTTACAAGATAAAGACAAGTGTTTTGGAATGTGTTAACCCTAAAAGAGCTCTGTGCATGTGTATGGGGATGGACCGAACCCCATCCAATTGTCTGATATCATCTCAAGCTCAAAACACATTGTGTTTCTTGTGCAAATTGATTGGTGCCTTTCATATGTTCTGACCAAAAATATTTGTAAAAGCATAACTGACCACAACGTTAGCAGTATGTCTGATTTGGCTAAACTTTGGAAGTGCAAGAGCATTAACCATATAATCAAATCTGTCATTGCCTGAGGTACATGTAGTTTAGCAAGGTCCATGGGTTTCACATTTTTCAGGACACATGCTGAAGGACTGACTCAAAATGGACGAGTTGATTTTGAGATATCCAATGTCTAAACACATTGGTCCACTACCACAAATCCCTTAACTACATACATGACATGCCCATTCTTCTTGACTGAGATGTTGCAAAGTGGATGGCCACTTGTTGGTCGTACATGAAGGAATATTCATGCCACAGTGACAGTGAGGAAACCTCAGGTAGGAGAAGTGGAGGAGGGAATCGACAGCAAGAACATGCTGCAGTGAGTCTGCCACCTTCAGGATGTATTCCAGCCAGCCATTCTTGTGAGCATGCAGTGACGGACCTAGTAGAGCAACAGGAGGAATGATGGCATTCTACAGTCGCTGGCAAAAAACACAAAACCAAGTTACTCAGTCAGTTTGTTTCCTGCACACCCATAATGTAGATTTCTGGACTGTCTAACGGACTGCACTACAAGAAAGCTTGTTGTCAGAAATAGTCTGTGCCAAATGTTCTACATGAAGTTACGGTTAAAGTTTGAAACATTACATACTCATGATTATTAAATATTCAGCAATTATCCAAAGGCTATTCAAAATATATTGGGGGTAGTAATTTCCAATTGTGTAGTGCGTTTAAGTACGTGTATGAATGAACGAATGTTATTGCTGTGACCGGCAAGCACAAGTGCACCAATTTAAAGAGCACCTCTACAGAAAACATGTTTTCTCTGATTTTATCTGTTCAATATGGAAGCATCCAAATCGAATGCAGTTTCCTTTGTCTTCCGAGCTCAACTATAACAAGCTTGAAAGGGCTTTTTTCTGTTCATGCCAAGATGCGAAATCTGAATGCAGACTGCGTCATTCAGAAAAAACAGAGAAAACGAGGGGAACAACGCATGCAGCCATTGTTTGTAGCCATTGTTTGGCACGCACAAGGATTTATCCACTACGAACACAGGGCAAGGGTTCCACTCGTTTTCCATGTTTTCCCTGAATGACGCAATCCATATTCAGAATATGCATCTTGCCATGAACAGAAAAAAACCCTTTTAATCTTCTTAAAGTTGAGCTCTGAAGACAAATGACACTGCATTTGATTTGGATGCTTCCATATTTATTTGAAAAGATAAAAACCAAAGAAAACATGTTTTATTTAGTTAGAGCATGGCTAGAGGTGCTCTTTAATACATGCATGTATGTGGCGAGAGTTCCGTGTGCATGTACATGTACAGACAACACCAATGAGCATAGAATTAGAAACCTTAATTCACAAATAAATGTCACCCCCGTGACCCCTTTCAAACCTGTCCATTTTCCAAAATTTAATGGAAATTGGCCGTATGTGGAACTCTTTCCAATCACTGTAAGGAAGAACAAACTCTTAAAAGAAAGCTCACAATACTTGAGATAACAATGAGAACAACCAGGGACACTTACTTCACTCATGGAGGAATAAAACACGAGTGCACTGGGAACGGCGTACCCGACGGTCGATCGGCCCCCGTTTTCTGGATCATTGTAGTGATTTTGGCATGTTTGGTTGGTCACTTCGTTGATGGAATGGACTAGTACAATAGCCTGGGTAGAATTTGGCAAAATAGAATGTAATGTACAAGTGACAGATTTTTTCTGGTAAAAACTGTAAACATTTTAACATGGTAAACTGCGCACCCGACTTCCTTGACTGGCTACATGTGTTGTCATTCAAGCAAGCACGGTAGGCCCCTAATGTATGCACACTTTACAGATTACTAATTGAGGCCAATAAGGTTAGAAGTCGGATGCGTCCAGGTGCACACCACTGCCCCCCAAAAATCATTATTAACAAAACATTTGAAGACTTGATATCCAAGTCCAATGGTACCTTTTCAACCAAACAGCCATCCAAAATTAGTATTTGTATTGTTATTATTTTCCTTTAATAAAAAAATCGCCTCATGGGTTTAGACTAAAAAAGCAGAGTATAACTTAGCCTGGGATAGCCCCAAAAGCCAATTTTACGAGATTCGCAAACTAAGCAAGTTTATTACAAATGAACAGAAAATACAAGCACCAGTTTACACCAATTACTACACTCAAATTACCATAAATATTAAAGAAATAAAAGAAAAATAAAGTTCCTAATATATAATTCACCTAGACATTTATTGTTGTCATTTACTTTGGCCCTTTCGAAAATAATAATAATAATTGAAAGAGTTTTATATCGTTATAAATGATTCGTTTTGTCTTCCTGAAACTGCTTCACTGCTGCAAATAAAAGCTTCTCTTACGATAAGATAAACTTGCAAAAATTAAGTTTTTTCAATTTTTCTCAAAGAAAAATTAAATACAACTAAAGGTCTTTTTACCAGTCAAATGAACGACCTACATGTATACAACCGGCGTTCTCGCCAAGTGGCCCGCTCCCGATCAGCATGGGGATCCAATTGACTCGGTCCTAGATTCACTTTTGTTCAGATTTTATCAGCAAAAAGAGAAAATATTAATAAAGTTAATTTCAAGCACTTTCATTTACATCATCATCGACTTAATTATCAAAAATGTTGATTAATCACATGAGTAGCCAACCTAATGCACCCTCGGCCATGGCCGAGGGCGTACTTCATGAGTGCTTTAGGGTACCAGTCTATCAAGCCCCATTGAAAACAATGTAAAATGAGCACTGTTCAGGGACCAATAACATGCATACCAGCATCTCTGAGGTTTCTGAGACACAAATTGAATGATGTTTAGACCCTAATCTTTCAAAAAAAAAAAATATGGGTTGACCAATTAAACTTTTAATTATTCCCACAAAACAAAATCACCCCCAAAAAGGGATTTTTCCAAAGTCTGATTGCAACCCTCAACTTTCTCGGGCACTTAGGAACATTTTTCAACCATACTTGTTTTTTTTTGGCCATTGTGCTCTATTATGAAAGCTCAAAGATCCAGGGAGTCGATCCTGGCACCGATTTACACAATCCCACCATTTTTGGGGCCCAACAATTTTTTTTCAAAGAAACTGGAGGCACTTTTAATGGGCTGGCCAGAAATGTTCACTTAAATTAGTAGACTGCACCATCTTTTACAGGTTCTACTCATGATTGCACTATACTGTATACACGCCCATAGAAAACAGATAAAAAATTGGACAGAAACAATGCCACCTGGTGCCACTCTCAGGGAGAGGTTGGCCAGTAGTAGGGACCTGCCGGTTTCAAGCCAAGTGCCCCCTTTTACCCATCGTCCCCCAGTTTACTCCAAAATACCAAAACTAAGCCACGGCAAAATTGAAACACCTCAAAACACCTGCGACTCACTTTTTAAAATTTCATAAAGCCATTTTACCCTCGGCAATCTGAAAACATCTGAAACCCCATCTCGCTCTTATGAAATATACATGTAGGTTCCAATTTTGCCGTGACTTAGTTTCTGATTAACGCGAAAAGGGACGATGGGTAAAGGACCCGCCTGGCTCGCAACGTGTTGGGTCCCTACTACTATGGTTACTCTGCTCAAGTAAATTTGAGATTAAAATAAAGAACCTTTATATAAAATAGGCATGGATAAAGAAACTAGGCCGCAATACCAACCTGTTTTATCAGGTTTTAGGCGTTTGAAAAAATCGTTTCTAGCGGACTTTGCTAAACAATATAACGTCTCATTACCGGCGCCCGCTAAAAAAAGTCACTCAAAGTCGGAACTCGTAAAAGCGATTAAAGAGAGTCAACGACAATTTAAAAATCTCACTTGCCAGTCATACCACCAGCTTTTAAAAATAGCTCAAGATAACGACATAGAATTTACGGCCACGGGCGCAAAAGGAAAAATATTGCGAAAGGACTTGATCACCGCAATTAAAGCGTATATTAACCCACAAGTGATTACTGAAGTGGACATCAGAAGAATTCGACGCTTCAGAGACAATTACAGAAATTGGGAGCTGATACCGAAGTTTTATGGAGATGACCTAGTTCATATTTTTTATTTTTACAGAAAGTATATCGAAGACAGGGCACTCGCCGAGTTTAAGGAAATCGGCTCGTTAAAATTACAAACGGCCATTAAAATTCAGTTTAAGATGGAAAAGCCAGGAGCTGAAACTAAAATCGGCATTTTCACATTTACGAGCCAAAATAATGCAGTCTTTTCTAAAAAGGAAATTAAAGAAGCATTGGATGAACAGATAACCCAACATAAAGAAGACGTGGAAGCTCACGAGCAGAGAGGCTCGGGTTGGGTCTTTGATAAAGTAACAGCTTTCTTTATTAACGTGGTGAAATATAACCCAGTCGGCGTGACTTATATTCCACTATCTAAATATTTGGCAGCTAAAACAGCAATAATTAACGTCCAAAATAAAGATTACCAGGAGAGTGCATACGTTGGGCGTTGAGATCTGCTTTAAAATAATATTCAGACAATGTCAAGCGTCAGTTGGAAATTAATCCGAAATATATAAACGCGGATAGAACCTCGACTTACACAGAAGCAGATGGTTTAAATTTTGCAAATGTAAGCTTTCCGACACCCATCTCACAAAGTCCACGTATCGAATCACAAAATAATTTAGCAATCAACGTGTTTGGTTTCGACAAAAAAGACGGTCTTTACATTCTTTATAAAACGAAGCGCTTAGATGAACCGATTAATTTCCTCTATTTTACCAAAGGCGAAACGAGTCATTATTGTTGGATTAAGAATTTCTCGCGTTTGACAGGTAACATTGATAAACACGCTCATTAAGAAATATTTGTATTTCAAATGCCTGTCACATTTTCAAACTGAAAAATGACTCACCCGTCATCAAGAGGATTGCCAAGGAATTGACGCACCAGCGTGTAAACCCACTGAAGGCAAAAACATTTTACAATTTGAAAACTATAAGAACAAAGAAGAGGCACCTTTTGTCATTTACGCAGATTTTGAGTTTGTTTTAGAAAAATTACCGCCAACGGTACAAACGTGATTAAAACCCAGATTCACAAGCCTTGTGGCTAGTCTTACGCACTCTTTAGGTGTGACGGGGTTTGTACTTCACGAGAGACTTACAGAGGCACAGACGCAGCAATTACTTTTGTGCAATCGCTTTCCAGTGAAGTAAAAAAAATCAACGAAACATTTGCAGATCCCAAGCCAATTAATTGGTCTGACGAGTTACAAAAATTCTACGAAAATTGTAACCGCTGTTGGATCTGTGAAAAGCTTATCGACAAGACAAAAGAATTTCAGTGTCAGTGCCCAATTCCAAATGAACCAAAAACAAAGAACGAAAAAACTGCCTTCAGTTCCGCAAACGAAGCTGGGTTCAGGGAATTGCTTTGTGTGACGTGTACAAAGCCTATTAACAAGTTTAGAAAGGTCAGAGATCACTGTCATGTGACAGGTAAGTTCCGAAGCCCCGCGCACTCTAGTTGTAATCTCAAGTTAAAAGTCGTCCCGAATCAAACGCCCATTCCAGTGATTTTACACAACTTGGAGAAATACGACGTGCACTTATTTATGCAAGGCGCTCACGAGTTTAACGGGGAAGAAATAAAATTAATTGCTAAAAATACCAAGAACTACATTTCATTTTCCTTTGGCCAACTCAGGTTCTTAGACTCCTTTCATTTTATGGCAGCTTCGCTAGATCTGTTGGTTAAAAACTGTTCACCCGATGATTTTAACTTACTTTGCGAAAGGTTTCCAAATAACTCCGACATGCTTTTAGAAAAGGGAATTTACCCTTACGAATATATAGACTCATTTAATAAATTTGAAGAATCGCAACTCCCTCCCCAATCGGGTTTTAAACAAGCCTATTTATTGCGGCGTGTGTTCGACCAATCCAAAACTTTAATGTACGATTTCTATTACAAAGACTGAAATTTTGGTGATTTAGTAAATTTAGTTTATACTGACACAGACAATTTACTCGTTCAGATTCAAACCGACGATTTAAACGAGTAAAAAGCGTACACTATTTGACTTTAGCAATTACCCGCCCGATCATCAACTTTAGGATTCAAAAATTAAAGTCATAGGCAAGATGAAAGACGAATTTGGTGGTCAAACAATTTCAGAAGTCGTTTGCACACGCCCAAAAATGTATTCGATCTTAACTACCGATCAAAATTGAAAGAACGCGAAATGCATGACAAAGGTAGTAACTCAAAAACACCTATCGCACGATTTGTATAAAAGCTGCCTATTTGAACAGAAGCAGCATTTCAATGAACGGCAATTCTTTAGATCAGACAAACATCGAATGTACACCATCACGCAAAATAAATTAAGTCTGTCACCATTACATACTAAGCGTTATATATTGCCGAATGGGATAGATACATTGCCTTACATTGTCAATCGAGGATTAGAGGATTTAAAGCAACTGACCTCGAGCGAGCTAAGCTATCTGTTAAGCCTTGTACAACTCAAATTTTAAACCGACAAAAAGAAAGCCCTCAACTCAGTTTTTGCGCAGTTAAAACGCAGGCGGTAATTCGGTGTCTTCAGGTACCACTTGAAGCTCTTCTTTAACGAAACTCCTATTTGGCTCATTTCATAAATAATATAAAGTGGGGCCCGTTTTTATCCGCCTGCCATTTACTCGTTTAAATTGACTCATGCGTTTTTCACTTTGATAAACGTCCACTGACCAGACCGGATCTGTTGCCCTTTTGACGGTTCCACCCTCTTGTTCACCTGGGTAATATAAATACCGAATGACCACGCTAGATGGATGCGGTTTTTTTTTGGCTCGCTTCACTCGCTCTTTGTGGTGCACTAGGTGTTTGTTTCACTTGGTCTAATTTGACGGCTTTTTGAAAATTCTCGCTCGATTTTAAAATAAAGTTAAGCAAATCCATAAGCTAAGATTTTAAAATAAAGTTACACAAATCGATAAGCTAAGATTTTAAAACAAAGTTAAGCAAATCGACAAGCTAAGATTTTAAAATAAAGTTACGCAAATTGATAAGCTAAGAAACCGACTAAAGCCGTCCCGGATGTAATCCATATAAATTCCTGAATTTTTTTATCCTCGGAAGGCGCGTAAAAATCGGATAATCTAGGTTCTGGCGGCAACGGCATTATATTTTTACCGGTCAATTCGCTGTAAGCTCGTAACGCTTCATCCACATTTACAAAAGTCTGCTGACTCGCATGCTCCTGTCGAATTTGTTGTTTAAAAAATCTAACATATAAATGCGGTTTTGCTCCCAAAGAGTTGCCTGTCACATTCATGGTGGCCAGTTCATTCTTCGGAATCTCTTGTTCAGGATGTTCACACATACATGTAAGAGTCTTCCTTTTTCGTTGTCTGTTGATGATTTCCTCTGCTGTACCTCTTTCAAAATGGCTTTGTAGTCGTCAACCGAATGCTTCATGGCCTCGTTTCCTCCAAGAAGATATGTGCCGTCGTCAGGACCGCTCATGATGGAGGGGGTCAAGGTACAAGACGGTGTTTTACAGGATGGTGCTGGGTGATTCTCGGGACCCTGGCCCACTTGAGGAGCTGTGCCATTGACAGGAGACTGGGGAGCGTAGCACGAAGAGGTGTACGGGTTGCTGCATTGCCAGGTGTCTGAAACAACGCCCGAGGCTGATTTTCTGCGACGGGCTGGTGCCGATCAGCTCGTGGAGTCTCGTCTTCACGTGCGTTAGCAGCTTTACCACCGTTTTCCTTGAGGAGGAGCACCTTCATCAGCTCTCTGAGACATTTTGGTTTTGCTCCATCCGTTCTTGCCTCTCTTGCATCGCCATCATTCTGGACTGGATATCCCCAAGGATATCGAGGATGAGTTCCAGGGTTTGATCCTGGTGACTCATTCCCCGGAGCATATCCTTGACCTTGTCTTGATGGGTCGACAGCTTCTGCCTTCTCAATCCAGCCAGCGCAACATCATCGTCCGAGTGGTCACCTTCATACATGTAGTTGTTCATCCCAGATGAAATTAGAAAAATCATTTTACTCATTTTCCGCATTGAGGTCAAACGGTCTCAAAGTTAATTTGCTGCCAGTAGCTTCAACTATATACATGTATTGAAAGTATTGTTACAGTTTTTTTTTTCAAATGAAATCAGAATAGAATTTCTACAATCGTGAAATATAATTTTGTACGTTCAGAACACATTTTCCAATTTCCAAGAGTGGTGAATTAATGCAAATTACCTACCAAACAAAGAGTAATAGAAACCAATTCTAGTGATATTTCCATGTCAAATAACTAAGGTCAGGTGTGATGGGGACATGAAAATCTCACACTTTTGGACCCCTGTTTTCTAGAATTACCCACATAAAAAAAATGAAGTACTCTTACGCTTATTTCTGTCTTTGCTTCTCGTGCTGCAGTCAGTAGTATGAAGGGTTTCCTTATCCATCGTCGCAGATTTCAATATTTCAGTTTTGCTTCTCAGCAGGGAGTGTGGTACATGTAAGTATTGTCATCAAGGAACAAATGTGTCATTGGCTTTCTTTCAGGCTGATCGGCATTGTTGCGTGTAGTGAGTTTAATAGACGCTCTCCCCTTAATCCGTTTAAATGGATTAAGGAGAGAGCGTCCACTCTTTCTGAAATCAGCAAGTGTTCTCACCCTATAAAGGCGATACACGGAAACTGTACATTTCAGTCTGTAAAAGATGGAGAACTTGAGTCCCCTGCGATACGATCCTGAAGTGTTTTTAAGCCCAATTCATAGTGAAGTGAGTATCTCACCACTCAAGCTGGAGCTTCTCAGCCCTGAGGTTTCAAGATTCCGGGCATCAAGGGAACGGCTCTTCAGGGGAGCTACATTGGAGGCTTGAGGTACCTTGCCTAAAAAACGTGGCAGAAAACCTTATCATAAAAAATTTGTTGTGCTGGTGCCAACTGTCGAGGCAGCCCTTTTAGATCACGGGTTTGCAGCTCATAGGAGGAGATCTGAGACCTGGTCATCGGTGGGAGTGTCAGCCAAGAAATTACGGGACAAGCTTGTAAAACAAATTCCAGCACTTCAAGCAGGTATTTCCACCAGCACAGTTAAACGGCTGTTTGTTGCTCCAAATCGAAATCCTAAGGCATCCAGTTTTTATCACGGCATCATTGATGCCAAAGTTGGTGTAAAGAGAACTGACAAAAGAAAAAGCCACGACGCATCTCACTTCTGCCGTGCAACTGTCAGTTACGCCTTGGAGATGGCCGCTTGCTTCGACGATGAGGTTACAGTTTGGTCAGTGGAAGATAAAAACAAACTACTTGTTGGAGGTGGGCCATGCGTTGACAGGAGGATGGCGTTCAAGTCCTACTTCATGAAGGGAGACATGGTACATTACCCAGATCACAACTTTGCTACTGGGTAAAAGATCATTCCAAGTGGCTATATGGAACTGCGCAATAAGTCACCCTCATCCAAACACCAGATTCAGCGATCAAGGTCCCTCAGCCTGGTAAAAACACAGGCAACATCTCATTGTTCTTCCCACGAAGACCCGCTTCCACTCCGGCGCCGCGCTTCATCCACGTACCGGCAGGACAAGTTTGGGCATCGCCATCTCATCTATCCGAGAACCGGTCCTTTAACGATATGTCTGAGGGGGAACAAGTTTCATAAAGCTTCCGTTTACAACCATCACACGGACTTGACGCCTCTACTTCGTAGTGTCTGCAGAAAGGGAAATAAAAATGCAGCAATAATTGTACATGTATGTGATAATGGTCCAGACTGGAAAAGGAATAGCCTGAAAGTTGTAATGATAATGGGCAGACTTTGGCGGGATCTTGAACAGGACTGTTTGAATGTTGTCAGCTACTCTCCAGGAGACAGTCGATATAATATGATTGAGCACAGTTGGGCTTCTGTGACGATGTGGTTAACAGGTCTTCAGCTAATGTCCACATTTCCGGTTGAGGAGAAAACTCCAGACGAACAGAGAAACTTGTCCAAAGAAGAAAGGCGACACAAGAAGGCTGTTGTCCTTAACATCGCAATCAGCGAGGTAGAGCGATGTCTCAGAGGGAGAACTTATGATTCTTTTGAAGTTTCACCCGTTGCAGTCCCTTCCTTATTGTCACATATCTACAACGATGAATCAAGCACTGATGAACTGAACGACGCAAGCAAGAAGAAAATCAACAGCTCTGCTTCACTTACATGTACCACTCTCGTCGATGAGTACCTACTGTATACCTCTCCAACCATTCAATACAACGATTCAATAGAATTCATCAAATGCCCAGACAAGACGTGTCATCATTGTTTCAAAAAACCCATACGGGCACTCATGACCTTCCTAAAAGAATTCAGCAACAGCTGTTCCTTCACTCCCCAACTATCAGACATGATTCCAGGACACTTCAAAACTTGGCTAGAAATGGCAACACTGGCAATAACTGGGAAACTCAAGAAATCTGATTTGGACGACGGGCTGAGCTGCACTTTTTCAGGGGAAGATCGGCGATGTAAGCATGGCTGCAGAAAGGCATTCCAGACCAAAGCTGACAAGGAACGTCATGACAGGCTCCTCCACTAAGAAAAATTAAACCAAAAACAAATGGCTCTTTTCAGAGCCACACATCCAAAAAGAGATAATCTGATGCAGTCTGTGTCAGAGGAGGAACCAATAAAGAAAAAAGAAAACCATAATTTTGTTTGTTGTCTTTATTTTCCGGTTATTATTTAACAGATAAATACATCTTTACCACACCATTTATTGAATATTTAAAAATCTGTAAAAGAAAACTTTAAACATTTCATACAGGGAAAGAAAACTCGAGGAAAAAATAACATATTTCTTATTAATATAATTAAAAAATGATTTCTTTAGATTGTTTAATGGGCATAATCTTAAATTCATCCTTTACATGCATACATTTAATATAAACAAACAATTAAAATCACAATAATCTTTGGGCTTTGACTTTTGTGGAAAAGGCAGAGTATTAGCCTGCAACCTCGCATGATCACATGAAAGAGGAAAAAAATATGAAACCATAAACTGACAGATCACACAGAATTTACACAGAGCTTGGATTTTTTTCTGTTGGCAGCAATTGGGAAACAAATTTGTTCAGGCAAAATGTCCACAACCAGCAAACGGTCAAGATAATTGCCCTCTTTCCTGCATTGCGTTTCAAGTTAATTCCTCTAGAATTATTAGTTGATCATTGAAGAAAAACATACATGTACAACACAGTGGGGGGATCTTTGTGACCAGGCTGCTATTTCCATCGTGAAGAGTACGCGCAGAGAAAAAAATGAAATGCAAACGACTCAACCTGAAATCAACGCGATGTCTTCATGCCGCGGGCACATGTTGAGTTGACTAATACAAAATGAGTCCACTTGTTTTTCTATTCCTCTTTTTTTTAAGGTGATCAAGGATAGAATGCGGTTTGTAGATGTAATTTACAGTTCTGGAATCTATTGACTTGAAGAAAAAAGCAGGTGCAGCCGATGCGAAAAGTGGAAAGTGCATAGTAGACGTACCGTATTCGTGGCGTCCTAAATTTCAGTCATATTCCCCACCGTAGTGTATTATTGGAAAACGTTGAATTCAAAGAACCAGACTTTATTCTACGATTTCATTCCGACCCCCCCCATCACCTGGTAACATCCCACTAAAGGTTTAACATTTATACTGTACATTCAAGAATACGACCGAAATTGGGGACGCTGCTAATACGGTCTGTTCGCATACATGTCTTCCTCGATCCTACACATGAAAGCCTGCCGGTGCTTACCGCTGAGTCCCTGCTTGCGCAAGGAGCAAAAAAAAAAGAAAAAAAGTTGTATCAATAACTGCACGTCAATGAACAGAACACACTCTCAAGTACGATTTGTGTAGATTTAGAGTGAGTATGATTGATTCTGCAGGTACACAATTAGGTGTGCGTTTGACTTGTGATACTGAGACAAAAATAATACTATGATAACAGGGTATAAAGGCCTGAAAAAAAGGGGTCTGGAAACCGACAGCATGGATATTTCGCATTTCATTAACGATGCAACTATTCAATATTGTCAGGAAATTAAAACAGTCTGCAAATCCTGGTGGCTGTGGAGCAATTGGAATGACTCATCCACCAGACTGCAGAAGCCATAATCCGATAAGCTGTCCATTGTTTACTGGGAGCAGTTTGTCACAGGGAGCACTCGACTGCGAACAGTTTAGTCAGCCTGACTGAACCGTTCGTCTGTGCCATGTGGACCGTCGGTGGGGCTTTTACAAAGTGTTGAACGCTTTCAAAAGCGTTTGTATTTCGACCTCACGCCTAAGTACGATCGGTAATGCGATTCTAAGCTTATACGCACGTCTTTTGGGAATTGCCGCCCCGTTAATATTTTAGGTTTTAACGTCAATTTAACGTCTGAAGAAGCGCCGACTAAAGATCTAAACAACGACCCGATCATTAGTCAAACCATGGGTCATCTATTAAGCGAGATCTGCTACAAACATGGGATTTATCTATCACCACTGGCAGCCACACTAATACAACTAAGCATTTGGAGTTCAACAAAAGTTGTCTTATATTAAAAGATGTCAACAACGGAAGAAGCGAGCAAAGTAAGCCCAGCGCCAATGCCGACGAGCAGCCCAGTCAGATCCCAAATTCAGACAGTAACTAAAGTCAAAAATCCAAAACGAGTAGAACAAGGTTAGAAATTGGCCGAGCATAACAAGAAGATGAAGCAGCAACTCGCTAAAATGGCCGCGAGTGAACGGAATGCCCCTAGCTCGAAAAATAAAATTTACGAAACGGCTATAGAGAATAGAAATTTAATCCTAGGCAGTTTAGCGATCGGAGCGCTCGCAGCATTTTTAATTTGGAAAAATAAATCGACGCCTATGAAAGTTCAAACGATCCAACCAATTGTTCAACCAAAAAGCGAGCGACCTGAAATTTTAGACATGGAGTAAATTTAAAGATACTATACATGTATATTAAAAATGAGTAACGCTAAATCAATCGAAGTAAACAAAATCGCCAATACGGTCTACCATGGTGCCGTAGTTTCAGGAATCTCCATAGGTTATGCAATGCTATCGAGTAAACTTTTTAAAATTAAACCGCCTGATTTCAATAAATTTACAGTTGAAGATGCGTTAAAACTGACCGCCCTGTCTAGCGGTGCATGAGCTACCCAGAGTTGGCTCATGTCACAGGTTATATTGCCCACGAGTTTACCGACCGCTTAAAATTTGTTTATTTTATAGTAAAAGTAAAATGGCCGAATGAGGATTTGATCCAGAGGAAATACCTCTGCTTGAGGATCAAGATCAAGAAATACAAACGGACGACCAAGATTTCGTCAACGATAACTTATTTTACGATCAACAAGAAACGTCCTTTATAGAAGGCGCAACGACAAACGAAATTTCAGAAAAAGGTCAAATTATGTTTATGGATAATCCCAGAGTAACTGATTTTTACAAAGATAAAGGTAGATCAGATATCCCTATGCCAGCCTACGAAAATTTTGAATATATCACAAAAATCCAGACAAATGTAATAAACTCACAAGAAGGCCCATATTACAAAAATGTAAGAGGAGCCGGTAAGATATTACTTACAGACGAACGTAACCTGAGAAAGTTTGTATTGCCAGACACGATAGCAAAACCCGCCAGAAAACATGGATTTAAAAGCGGATCAAAATTTACTCACGAAGAACTCAAGGAAGCATCGGATCAAGTTAGCAGCATTGTCACTGAGTTTATGGGGGAAAAAATAGCACAAACCGAGAGTATAGATTACCAAGAGCTTTTAGGATTAGATAAACAATTGCAAACGTTGAGAGGGCAAAGACGGTTAAATCAAGCTAAAATTATTGAAATTCAAAAAGAGATAAGTCGTGTCGATACTTCTGAAAATTCAGCTTGTTTACCTGAATTGCAAGACCAACTCGAGGGGCTACAAGCTCAGAGAGATATATTAAACTCAAAAGACAAATATCGAAAATTAAAGATTTAATTAACTACTCTTTACAGTTGGACAACACGCTAGGTGATAAGATTCGAATGATATTTAGAGAGCAGGACGTTACGATTGTAAGTATTTTAACGGCTTTTTCACTAGCCGTAAGTACCATTGTTAGTGGTATTGTAGCTAGCGTTAGAGCTGCCAGAACTCCTAGCATCACGCCAGAACCCAGGCCAAAACCTCCTGAACCACCAAGTAAAGGAGGCGTAACTGCTTGGATCAAACGTCAATTATGGAATTTGGCAAACGTGTTGAAGAAACTCGGGTTGAAAGTTTTAGGCGCTTTGCCCAGAATCATCGGCAGCGCTTTGAGCTGGATATTTAACGTGGCGAGTAAGGCGGTTGGATGGGTGGCAGAGCATGTGTGGACTTTGTTTGTAGGTGTTTTGATTTTGACGTACGTGCAGAAGATGTAAACGGATATAAAGAGGCAAAAAAAAAAATCGGGTAATATTAATTGAGGGGTTTTTTACGCCTTAAATCAAACCGTTTATTAGTCAAAACTTTAAACATAAAACCGATTACACCCACGGCAATGGCTGCAACGGTTAGAGACAGTTTTTCTTCGTTATGAGCATCTAACGGCTTACGTTCTGAAACGGGACTTAAAATTGGCTTCAAATTTGGATTCGGTAAAATTGGCTTTAAATTTGGATTCGGTAAAATTGTCGGTTCTTTTTTGCTCGCTTCATCATTAAAATCATCTTCAACCTCTGGCCTTAAATTTAAACTCGGTACGTAACCAGTCCTCATATCCTCAGTCGCAATTTGTAAATTATTGTTGTAACCTTCAAATGTACCGATGCGCAAGTCCATGTCCGAGGGCACCAAATATAACCCTGGTGCAACGACAAAGTTTAAAGGCGTTTTTGCGTATTGCAACGAATCCTGGAATTGGTCAATCGACTATTCGAGATTGGGGGCTGAATTAATTAAAGATTCCACGATCGTAATAAATTGCCGTTGAGCGTTTAATCCGGTGCCGGTGGCCAAAACGCTAGTCTTTGTTGGTGCTTGTGCACCCAGTTGGGCAATTCTGTTTAGAAAATGAGAAAAATGGCTAATTTTAAAGCTGATCAAATAGAAATTAAATTGACTGTGCTTTGCTAATAAATGTACACTTGGCATGGAGCAAAAAACCGTTTTTGAAAATAATGTTTGGTTTTCCGGAAAATCGAATTTGAAATTTGATATTCTTTTTGGCTTATAATAAGGACCCCCTGAAGCTAAATACTATAAAATGTCCTAAATCCTAAATGCTTAACTAATCCCTCTGAATAGTGCAAAGTTTTGGAGCCATAGATGCTTGTGTCAGAGGCACTTCCTTCCTCTGGATATGGTACTTGAGAGAGAAAACTACAAAATTTGGGTTGAATTAGCTGTAATTCCGTTACAAAAATTTACAGAAGTTTTTCTCCTGGCCTCATTTCTTTCAGAATTATTCCACCATTGTAAATTCTCGTCCTTAATCTGCCTACTAATAACCTCAAACACTAAATTCTCAAATCTAAATATATACTCCTATGGAAACATTGGTAACGGAATTACGTGGTAACGGAATTACATGGGGTAACAGAATTACATTGCAGAATCATGTATGTCTTGAGGCCGTGTTTGGTCAAAGAGGGCAGCAATCACAATTATGTTTCTTTGTTTTACATGTACCACTAGAAGGCAGCAATTTATGACTTATTTACATATGCACTTGGTAACCTCCCTCGATATACGTACATTGCACATGCATCTACAAAACTACAAATTTGGTGAGTATTCTATTCATTAAAATCCCAAGGAGCAGTGTCTTTTTCACAATGGTAATCTCAATAAGTGATTACTTAAAAAGTACTTGCATGAATGACCATACTCATTAAAAATGCATTCTTTTGCACTTTCACTTAAGCATACTTAACATACTGTACATACAGAGGCTTACTTGCAGAGTACATGTATGACATGTGCAGCACTGATGTACTCAAACAAGCTACATGTAGTACACGTTTATAGTTATTTCAGCATTATATTATTTGATGTTATTACATGTACTCTAGTCTAAAGAGCTTACATGTATTATGCTATTGTAACAATCGCCTCCGTACCTGAGGACTCCGTCAGAGCATGCACCGCTGGAGCCCCCTATTGACTGTGAATCATGAACTCTGTGAACTGTATTGTGTTTTTGGGGTCGCGCTGTGGCTCCGGAAACACGCCTGTAATTGGACACCTATTTTGCGGTTGCGGCCGGGTGCAAAACAATAAGAATTGGCGCGCCCTGGAAAAATCAGCTGGGCCACTGCCAAATCGAGGGGTTGTAATTGTGCTGTATAACGAATACACTGTACAGGAGTAGTCTGGAAAAGTCGTTGAAGACGGACGGCTGAATAAAATCAGTGTGTTGTGTTCTAACAACTGGAGAACCACTCGTGTTTGATTGTTGGCATTTTGCCTGCTCTAACCAAAAACCTACGAAGGTCTACGCTACAAATGGTGGCAGCGGTGACGATTTGAGGACACAAAGATCAGAGACATGGCAACAGCAGGCTCAAAACTGACAAACCATTGGCGGAGAAGGCAACCTCCTTGGCGTCGGAAACTCATCCAAAATGGGTCGCCCTGCCGAAGCAGGTTGCACCACCAGTGAAGGCAACCTCATCGCGAAATGGGTCGCCCCGCCGGTGCAGGTGGCACCGCCGGCGGAGGCAACGTTGTCAATGTTGCCTGATACGCCTAAAAATTCCGCCCAACATGAGCCTGGTTTGCCACTAAACACGGTCGGGATGACAACCGACTTTTCGTGGAGAACTCTGTCAAATTAACGACCGAGAAAGGTGTATCGGTGCCTTGTAAACCAGGAGCTGGGTTGAAATCTTCGTCCTCCACTGCAACTGGACTGTACGTGAGGGGAAGATTGGAGGGTGTGACTACCAGTTTCTTGTTAGACACTGGAGCGACGGAGAGCTTAATATCTACTCGTCTCTTTGAGAGAATAGCGCTGCGAGGGAAACCGACTCTCATCCCCTGACCGCACATTCCGCCAGGCCGACGGAAGTGAGCAGCGTGTGGCGGGACGGGCCAAAATGCAAACAGCATTAAGAGGATGTAAGGTGAACCACACGATGTGGGTAACAGACGTGAGCAACCAAGCAATCCTTGGACTGGACTTTTTACGAGAACACAAGTGTACATTGCTATGGGAGGATGAATGTCTGCAGGTGGGGAGTTATAAGATGCCAAGGCAGGCCCACCCGGGAGAGCCTATAGCCTGCCGTGTCCGAGTAACAGAAAACGAAATAGTGCCACCTTTAACTGAAGTCACTGTTGGATGCCAGGTGGTACACCATAGGCCGGGGATTGTGCCCACCTGGGGTGTACTGCAAAACAAGAATCACAATGCTGAAGATCGCAGTTTGCTGGTCGCCAGCGCTTTGGTAGGGGTGCAAGATTCCGTAGTTCCGGTGAGGTTGTTTAACCTGTCATCTGAGCCTAAGCTACTTTTGGCAGGTACCGACGCTGCTATGCTTGGTCCGCTGGACAGTGTGACGATGACTCGAGCCACAGCCGATGACAACCACTGACATAAGAAGTTTCCTTGGCCTCATCTCTTACTACAGACGGTTCATTGAGGGATTCGCTGGAATCGCCCACCCACTTCATCGATTGACGGAGAAGGGCAGAGTGAGTGTCAAGTGGACGAGTGAGTGCCAGCAAGCATTCGAGATACTGAAGCATTGTTTGACCTCTGCTCCGATACTGGCTTACCCAAGTGCCGAAGCCGAATTTATTCTGGACACAGACGCAAGCGGCTTTGCCATTGGGGCCGTGCTGTCCCAAGTGCAGGACGGAAGGGAACGAGCACTGGTGTATGGGAGCAGAACGCTAACCAAATGTGAGCACAACTACTGTGTAACCCACTGGGAACTCCTTGCTGTTACCTACTTTGTGTGGAAGTACAACCACTATCTGTATGGGACACGTTTCCAAATCCAGACGGATCATCGACCACTGAAATGGCTGCACGGGTCAGAGAGCCACAGGGACAGTTGGCGAGGTGGCTTCAGAAGCTGAGTATATACGACTGTCATCGAGGACCGCCCGGGTCGCCAACACGGTAATGCCGACGCCCTGTCAAGGAAGTGTTCCCCACAATGTGACCATTCGCTGGAGGACGGAGATATCTGTGCGGGTGCGGAACTTGACGTGAGAAACCTACAGCACACAGGAAACCAGATTAGAACCGTCAGACAGGCCCCGCAAGTGCAGGCAGCCCCGCCAGAGCAAGCAGCTCCTCCAGCGGAGAGGGCCATTTCGGCTCCGATAGGCCAGTCAAATTGCTTGGCGCTATTGCGACCTGTTTCCTTCCCCAACGCCGACGAAGAATCGGACTCCCTGGACAAGGCAAGTGATTTTAGCCCGGGAACTGTTGGTCGATTACAGCAAGGACAGAGATTTGAGCAGGGTTCTGTCATGGTTGGAGGTGCGTGGGCAACGACCTGCTTGGGAGGTGTCATCTGAAAGCAAGGAACTGAAATTCTGGTGGGCCCGGTATGAACAGCTAGAGGCAAGACAGGGGACATTGTACATCCGCTGGGAGGCCGCCAAACCTACGGACCGGGCTCGACTGAGAATGGTGATCCCACCAGGAATGAGGTCGGCAGTCATGAAGCATTTTCATGACGAGAAAACAGCTGGTCATCTCGGAGTTGCAAAGACTTTTTCCCGACTGTGTCGCAGTGATTTCTACTGGCCGTCCATGCGACAAACTTCGCGCCGCTGGATTCAGAGCTGCCAAATGTGCCAGAGAAGAAAACAGCCGTCGAGGACAAAGCAAGCAGAGACGGTGCACTATCAGGTAGGGGCGCCCCTTGAGAGAGTCGCCATGGACAGTGTGGACCCTTTTCCCGTGACGGACCGCGGGAACAAATAAATCATGGTGGTAGGTGACTATTTCACAAAGTGGACGGAGTGCTACCCCATCCCAGACCAAAAGGCCTGCACTGTGGCAACCAAGCTGGTGAAGGAGTTCATAGCCAGATTCGGCATTCCACTAGAGCTGCATACAGACCAGGGCATGGATTTCGAGTCTGCGGTCTTCGGAGAGATGTGCACCCTCTTGGGGCTGAAGAAAACACGGACGACACCATACCATCCGCGCTCAGACGGCATGATAGAGCGGTTCAACCAAACAATGGAGGCAATGCTCAGTCTTTGGTCAATAAGGCCCAGACAGACTGGGACCGACATCTGGCATTGCTCACCATGGCGTACCGGTCCTGCGAGCACAAATCAACAAAGGAGACACCCAATGCAATGATGCTGGGTCGGGAGGTGTCCATGCCGGTTGACCTTCTAGTAGGTGCAGGTGCCCCATCAGACGAGACAGGAGTGACCACCGACTATGCACAGAAGTTGCAAGGCAGACTTCAACTCGCCCACGAGGTCGTCCGGGAGGCCCTTAGCAAAGCAATGCGTTCACAAAAGATACATTACGACCGCAACGTATCTAAACTTGTGTACCGCAAGGGAGCCGTGGTTTGGTTGCACTGCAAACACCGGACGAAAGGTCGGTCTCCAAAACTAGATCTGCACTGGGTTGGATCTGATGTTGTGTATCGAGTTCAGAAAAGCCCCCATGCGACCCCCCCTTGTGGTACGTGCAGACCAACTGAAACCCTACTATGGAGTCACGAAGGAGGTTCACCGGGGCAGTCTTCCCCGCCGGGTCCTCTGCCGGGGCAGGCCAGCCTACTTCGCCGGGGCAGTTAACCCTGCTGACCCACCCTACTTCACCGGGGCAGTCACCCCCGTCAGTGCAGCTGGGCATACCAGGGCAGTCACCTCCGCAGGTTCAACCAACTTTGCCGGGTCAGCCGTCTTCGCCAGAGCAGCCTTCTTCACCAGGGCAGCCGTCTCTGCCAGGGCAGTCACCCCCGCCGGTTCCACGAACTCCGACCAGTCATCGTCCGCCAAAACCGCAAACTCCACACTTCCCACGCGCTGGAGCCCACGATAAAATCATTGGTACCCGCGATACCGTTGGTGGCCTTACGTGTAACGGGACAGCGCAAGTCGATGACAGTACTAGTCAGGGCACGCAACAACGAATACGACGGGGCAGAGCAGTGCGAAAGCCAGCACGGTTTTTGAGTAACATCAGTTCAACTGAGGACGGACTTTCTACCGACAGTGTGGCAGACGAGCCTACAGACTCCGCCTTGTTCACTTGCAAGAAGTGTGGAAAAAGCTATGCCAGTGAGTATGGCCGACGCCGTCATATGACGGCAGCACACGAAGGGAAACAGTATGCTTGTCGAGTCTGTGACAGTCTATTCCGCCGCCCCGAGTACATTGCCTGACACATGAAGGATCATGGCCAGGAGGCCACATCAGGTGCCTGCGCTGGTGGCGACACCGAGCTTTCATCACCGACGCCGAGCGGGTCTGCCAACCAGGATCAGATGGCGCAGGTTCGGAGTTCTGTCCGCCGAATTACCAGTGACGAGACGGTAGGAGCTCACCTATACATCGATGGGCGGTGGTTCACGGCCCGCTCCGTCCACACCGTCGGTCTTACCGAGTGCGACCCAACAAGGAGAATTCAGCCCAGTGGACATGGCAGATGTGTCAGTGAGGTAGCATGTCAGGCTGAGCCGGTCTTCATGTGGTAGGAGTTTACCACCCGCATGACGGAGTCAATTGAGGACCGATGCTGAGGAACTTATACCATTCGCGAGACTGAATCAAAAGGGATACGCGAACCTGGTGACATTCTTTGGAAGACGTGGCACCGGGAGTCTTGACTCCCGGACAGTAACTCTTAGGCCCTAGTTGTTTCCTTCTAAATTCCATCATTCTTTTTCACGTTCTGGTAGTCACCAGAGATTGCTCACTACACTCAAAGAAGCCCATACTATGTTTCTGGATGAAAACCCAACCCATCACATTTCATTTTTCAAGTTTGCTGAACTCAGACCAAAACAAGTCCAGTTGCAATCCTTGAGTAAGGCAGGCCTTCAGATTCCAACAGATTTTCGCAGTTTTCTTACCCTGGTTGTATGTGACCAGAATAGTGAAAATTGCATGTCAGGAAAATGTGATGAATGCCCAAGGATAGGGAAACTTGCTCCTCCTGATGACACTGCTGAGAAAAAATAAGTTGGCAGCAGTGGGATGGGAAAGTAAATTGACATGTGTTCGAAGGAACTGAAGCAGACTGCTTTTAAGTACTCAAAGAGCCACAGATGAATAGAAGAGAACAATGTATTTTCAACTAGGCACAAGTTTGGATTATAAGGAGCTGTGGTTAACTAAAATTTAAACATGATTGGTACCTCACATACTGTACATGCAGTCATGTCCAATTGTAAGTGGCACGTTTTGAACAATCTTTCACAACACCCTTTCTTTTTCTTTTTGAGCACTACATGTACATGTACATGTACATGTATGTACATGTACAAGTCTCCTACATGTACTGAATACCAGTGCGACCATGCTCCAGAGGATGGTTCCACCCAGTTGACTAGAGATGGTCAACTACGGTAGCGTGTATTCGGATACATGTACATGTATGTACACATAACTTTGGTCATTGATTAATTCACTCCAGATACCTGCAGTGTACATGTTGGCTATCTCAATACTTCGGGATCATGCACATGATGCCAGATGAAGTTATTTGGCACACATGGTCAATTATATTGTGATTTCACAGCTCATTAGGTTATTCCTTATTCGTGGTTTGTAAGTATGTAATTTTGTTAACATGTTTAACGTTTACTGTTGGATATATATGGAAGCAAGTGTTAGCTCGCAAACTGAAGCAGGATTAGAAAGTTTGAAGCCAAGAAATATTCTTGAAGCAACTGCCTTGTTTCTGAACACAACTCGGGGTTCACAAGTTAGAAATTTCATGATCTTTTCCAGTAAATTCTTGTTGCTAGGTACAAAAATTGAATTATCTTTCAGCGAGGCATAGGGATGCATTGAGTTATGGTTTATTTTATATGATTAAAGCTGAAAAACATGCCTAGAGTAAGAAAAAAACAACTGCTTTTCAAGAATTGGCATTTTCAAGGTACATTTCACAAGTGTAATACCGTTACCATTTTTTGTTATTGTTACCACTGCCTCTTTTTGAAAAATGACCGAGTATGGAATATTTGTAAATATCAATACTCTAAAACTGCTGCTACGATAAAGTTGAAACTATAGGGAAAACAGACATGCTGTCTTCATGTTATAGATTTCAGAGAATTTCCGTTTCAAATTATGTTTGAAAAAGTTCATTTTCTGACGTAATTCTGTTACCGAAATATTTTGGTCCTTGGATCTTTCTACAAGTAGTACGTTTCAATCTTTTATTACTGGTATATATGATGGTAGGGCTATAGCCAGACCTCATTAAAGATATTGTCGTCAGGTAGTTCAAAGGACTAATTCATAGCATGGAAAATAACAGTCAATTTTGTTCTGAAATGTAATTCCGTTACCGCAGAATTGCCCAGTAACGCGTATACGTGACCGTGTAAGTACTCCCGTGGCCCGAGCCTTTAGGTGGATCAGCCCAGCCAAAACCCATAAAGGTAGACTTGTATTTGCCATTGGTCATGTGTAAGTTGTGCGCATCGTAATTTTTCATTAGGGACAGGTACGTAACCGTTGTCGTTATAATAAACAGTGCCTAATCCGTTTGACAAAGTGTCGCAGGTCTGTTTATACAACTTGTTTGAATCGACTCCATATAAAAGACACGTGTCTGTAAACTTCCGATGATCGTAATTATTGTGTAAAGCGTCAAATACGTCGTCCCTCGGAATGGGCATTACGCAGTCATAAAATTCTTTTCGTACCGTGTAATATACGTGGAAATTAACTAAGGCAGACACATATGGATCACGATCAGACTACGAACTACGAACGACTACGCAATAGACCGCGAATTTAAATTGATTTTGATAAAACGAAATTGGCGCGGTCACCCAGCGATTGACGGCTTCGTCCGTGGTGACTTTTGGTAATTTATACGAGTGCGTTAAATTTGGAAACTCGGCGGTAAACAAGTTATCTTTGTTGACTATGATTGATAAATGACTAAAGTAATAAAGTTGGCTCCCATTTATTTTATACGTCTTTATTTTTATTTTAAAGGAGGTGCCGTCGGTTGGGTCGCTTGATAAGCAGGTGGTAGATCTTGATATCGGACCGACTTTGTAAAACTTACTCGCCAAGTTTTTTCATAAGATCTTTTTTAAAACCACCGCCCATTCATTGGCTAGCATTTCTGCTCTTTCGCTTACTTGTTGTTCAAATTCCTCTTTGCTGGTTGATTTAGTTTCTTGTAGTTTTGTAGACGTACTCGATCTGATCTTTTCTTTCATTTCGTTAAACTTTTTCAGTTCGGATAAAATCAATACAAGTTCCTCTTGAGATATGTCACCGTCTTAAAACATGTGTGATACGTATTCCTCGATTGTATTTAATTTAGCGTCTGCCAACATTTGAATTTGATTGTGCTTTTTGGTTTTGTGAGTTAATCGGCGAGTGGCGTACTTTAGCACCGTGTAGGCACCGAACGCACCAATAGCGATGCCTTCCATCACTAGTCCCACGGGTCCGGTAACGATGCCTAAAATTGCTGGAATGCCGACGGCTGCTGAGGTTGCGCCTAATGCTTCTACTCCGTATTCCACATAACCGACTGCGGTGAGTATACGTTATATCGTCATCTTTTTATTATATACGCGTTTTAAAGAATGTCTAACTCGATTAAAATTTGACGAAAGTGAGGCGGCGAGGCCAAATTTTGGGGCTCCTGTTTCACTCTCAAATTTCGGTTTATTGGAAATCTCCAATTTGCTCATGAAAAGACCTGGAAGTACAAAATTATTAATTCAAACAACCATGAATCTTTGGTTCCACAAATTAAATACCAGTTTCCATGATCAATGAAGAGTATTGCTGGTGCTACATGTAACTTCAGATGTAACATGCACATGCTGCGGATTTTCAAGGTCATGCATATATTGTACACGTACAATAACAAAGGTGGAGGTACACGTGCACACCACATTGCAAATTTGACATTCAACTTGCACCCTGCTACATACAGCCACCGCTATGACCTTATATTAGCTATTCTAACACACTGGTAACTCACCAGTCGATGTAGCCAATCTGCCCCTAGCCTAGCCTAGGGCCCCCAACCTTGCTGGTGTAATTCAGCGAATCCACAGACCCATTCCAGGCCCAGAACCCGACGACTGCAAAGTTGTCTAGAAGTTTTGGAAAGGATCCAAGGTTGGCGCGAACGACCAATTTACACGTATATTCATGGGCACCGGAGCTTAACTGATTGCAACTTAATCCCTCTATTAATCGATCTGGACTATTAAATATTTACCCATTTGCATTTATCTATAACTCACATAACCGAGACATTAACATTTTATAAATGAATGCATTATTAAACCTGGCACTATCTCTCGTGTCCGCATAGCATGTCCAAAACACCAAGATTACTACACGGCAACGTACCGCGCGCGATTCATGGACAACATGAATAGCGCCCTCATGTGACTACAGAACTTAACAATTAGCAAACACCACATTATTCAAGAGCTCACCTCGATCGTTTTTAACAGAAAAAATCAATTCACTGATATTTCTGTCTGTTAACTTTTTAGGCGTTTTACACAGCATGGGTGTTGGGGTGTAGGGCTCAGTAGCAATCACGTATAGCACGTCTAAAGACTGCCCGTTATAAAAGTTGTCAAATGTATTTAATTGTTTGCAATGAATAAATGCGAGTTTTAAGGGGTTTAAATCATATTTGCCTTCATAAATAACGTTGGGTAAAAGTTTTATTTTGGGTAAGTTCAATAGCTTGGACACTTCTTTATTTAGTCACAACTTGAGATTGGGGTCAGTAATGGCCAAAGTCACCCCTTTAGATTCTGAGTGAACCTTAAAAGAAACGCCTGGGATCGAGTTTAACAAAAAGTCAAACCAGTCCATAATATAATAACCGGGAGATACCACGATGCTTCCTCTTTGACCCTCGGGTAATGGTTGAGATGAGCTTCGAGAATGAAGTCTATCGTATAAAGGTTCTGTTAGCCCCGTCAAAAAAAGTCTTTTGGTTAATTCTCCTCTGGGTCTCGTGGGTTGTACGGGGAAGTTTGTTGTAGGTCCAGTTGGGGGATTCCCTTCATAAATTTCATCCAAGGCTTGTCTCTGCCCCTCGAGCAATGAAACTGATCTGACGTTTTTATCGTTGACATCATAAGCTAAACGAGCTCGCATTTCTGATGGTTGTCTTTGGTTCAACTGCTCTTCTAAGTTGCGATTTTGTGGTTTAGCTGCTCAATTTCCTCAGCGATGATTCTGATTTCTTCTGCTAAAGTGCCTCTTTTATTTGCTTGGATCAATCTGGTTTCGGCTGTTTTTACTAATTCTGAATTGGGAGATACTTCCGTTCTTTCCTCTGAGGGTATTCCAAGCGGTCGTATCCCACTCAATTTCAGTCGCGTTTAAATTTGTTACGTTAAAATATCCAGCTTAAAACTGAATATTCTTTACTCGGACGACTTTGGCGTTTTTAATGACATCTTTCAATTTAAATTTCTGCTCGCTTTCGGTTAAGTGAAACGTGTGAGTCTCCATTTTATTATATATGTTTTGAAAAATCTTGTTTGCTCAATCTATACGTTTTGAAAAATCTTGTTTAGCAATCTATAGGTTTTTAGAAATCTTGTTTGGCGAGGTTTAATTTGTCGAGGGCGTTTGTCCAATACTTATCCGAAACTTGAAACAGATCTGTTACTTTTAAATCGTCTTCCCCGGTTGCCTCTTGATAACATACCGCGATTAAAGCCCATCAACGACCTAGCTCTAGATCTCTTGCCATCTAAAACTCGATTTAACACGTAGTCTATGCGTGCCGATTGTTCACTGGACAATTCAATGTTAAGTTCTCTCAAAGTCTACTCTGATTTTCGTGGTGGTGGTTTTTCCCAAACGTGATGATGGTGGTATCTATCTCCCATCTCTTCAGGGGTGTGTGAAGGAACCCAAGCAATAAATCGTCCGCGAATTCGGCAAACATAACTGTCGTCCATTTCAAATATTTTGCGTTGGCAGGTGTCTTTAGGTGGTGACGACGGTGGTGGTCGTGGGTCGTCTTTTATACCGATTACGTAACAAATTTCTGCGTGTATCATTTTATTTAAAGTTTATTTATTTAAGGAACGAGTGACGTAAAAACAACCCCAGTTATTCCGAAGAATAACCGAGGTTCAATCGACTTCTAATTACGTGAGAAATTCAAATTCAGATGTACTAAACCGAGGTTCAATTGATTTGTCTAAGTTAATCGACTTTTAATTTCGCGGGAGATTCAGATATGCTAAACGCTTGCAATGCCGATTTATTTGAAATTAGTCCGTCGTTTCTAATTTTCAAAATTGCCGCTGTCACTCTATACCGAACGCTATCGCCGCAAGACAGTGAGCTGTTGATACCGTAACATACGTCTTTTGGACAAATAAATGATTGCGCGTCGCATCTCTTATTGATAAATTTATCGATATTTGACGAGTCTATGGGTCTTTTCGGAGATCAAATAGGGAGGCATAGGGATCTGTTTTAACGTACATTTGGTTTTTAGCCGTATAAGGTGGTTTAACTACATATTCGAACAGTTCAATTCATCGATATCGCGACTGGCTTTGTAAGCGTTTACGGTGTTAGACGGGAGATTCGACTCTTGAGATTCGATGAATCTGTAAACGGCCAAATTTATGTGATCGAGTAGATTTGTCGTAGGTTGTTGTATTTGATAGCAAATTTGCCGGCCTTTCATGTTTTCGGGCGTTTTATCTCGAGTGCCGTATTTGTAAAGCGGGTTTATGCCATAACAGGGTTCTATATCGTCATAATCAACAGGTGTTTATTTTGGCCGTTGTGATGGTAAAAAATGGCCGAACTTCATTGACTCACGTGGGTGCCTTCCTTAATCACGGGTTTTGAAATGGTCAATTTACTCGGGTAAAATTAACAACAATCGGGAGGTATATAGAGAGGGATTTTTCTTTCTCAAGTTGATTTTTTTCTGACATATCAGATAGGCGTATAATAGTATCACAAAACCAAATACAATTCCAGACTTGGGTCGAACCATAAAGGATTTGGGTTTAGACAGGCGTACATAATTCAGGCAGTGCGAAGCCCTGGAGATTTAAATTTACGCACAATCCGCTTGTTGCGTCATTTCTTGCTACAATTTTTGTAGACATATGAACAATAAATAACCTTAAAAGCTGGCAAGGACAACTAAGTTAATATTAATGAAGTAGTTATTTTATTCAGAACAATTTTTAGTGAACATACGAACATTAAACAAACATGATGTCTCTTTTCCCTATTCGCGATTGTGAAGTACACTCAGTGTGCCTCACAATTCTAAGAGTATAAGCCAAGGCCAAGCTGAAACAATATTATTCATGTATTCTGAATAATTATTTACCTGGCCTTTGGAATGAAACCAGCCTAGAAGAACACACTTATTTCAAAAATACTCTTTATTTTATACTCAATCTGCCAGTGAATATGAAATGCCCATTACATGCAAAAAATCCTGGAAACCTGCATGGGAGGGGAGACTGCGCTGCTAGTTCTCTGCTTGGTCCAGCCCATAGACATAACATTTTATGCTCATGTAATGACTCCACCCTCCTAGCCTACAGACATTCATACCGCCCCCTAGAGTTGATAACAAGCCAGGTTCGTTAATAGGGATTTTTTTTCCTCTCATGTTTGGAGGAAGTGCGCGTAGCATAGCACCACCGGATCCGTACGTACGTACGCTTCTTTGCTGAAATGAAGTGACTCATCATCGTGCATTATATCCTGTATAGTCTCTAAAAGTGTCGCCTAAATCTTCCCATTCGTTTGACGAACTCTCTGAAATCAACATGGCAGGGAGCGGAGCTGCAAAATGTGGATTTATTCTCCTGGATGCCCTGGCATTGGTGCTCGGTAAAACACTTTTTTATTCAGTTGTTCGTCAAAACTTTGTTCACATGATTTAGGCCCCTATGCCCAACTTCATGAGCGTTAGGCGCACATCAAAACTCGGGGACTGTCCCTGTATTTGGAGAAGTCTTGGAAGACAGAATGTCTCCTTAAAAGGGGAGACAGCGTTTCCCAAGTGAGCTTAAGTAAACAATATTCATATGCCATTTTTTATTTTTCTCCGAAACTTTCAATTCATATTTAGTCATTTAAGTTGTTTTTATGAACTTTGTGCCGTGTCACTTGTCATATTCATAAAGAATTAATTAAAAAAAAATTGTTTTGATGCAGCCTTTTCCCCACCCTTTATGTGCCATTGCAGACTCCGGCTTGTAATCCCAGACGTAAACGGTAGAATTTTTTCTTTACGGCAGCCTTGGGTGTGTTCCTCTGCTGAATCCAATCATGGAGGTAGAATATGATCCAATTAAGGCATTAACAGGATCTCCAGAGCAATGGCAGGATCCCTTTGGCATGCTCACTTGAAAAAATATTGTCCCCATATAATGGAAATTTTCAAAGTACATGTAGATATTTTCATTATATTGTGAGTGAGTCAGACTTACCAGTCATGTAACTCTGTGTCGATTTGGCACCAAAATGAACAAAATTGGTCGAGGGGTTGTGGAGATACACTAATTTGTATTTTTTTTAAAAGCCCTTCTTCGGTTCAGTTTCTTAATGATAACTTTTGGTTAGTTGTGGCACCATAGAGGTTGATCGTTGCTACGTGCAAACAAACGTGTAAACGTTTTAAATTGCTAATAACTCTTCAACTTTGTACTGCATTTCCTGTCTTCTTTCTTTGATAGGACATCCAAGAGAAGACATTCAGAGTTGTAATAATTATGACGAAGTTGGCTCATTTGTTTTTTGTTACTGTTGCCATGGCAACTCCTATAATCTTCAGTTTGATTATACATGTAAATAATAAAAAAATCATTTAAATTTATAACATGTATTGTACATGACAAGAAATATACATATTTGTTTTGTTTTGTGCAAAAAGTATCCGAATGCCATGTTCTAGTGAGAAGTTATATTCAATTTATTTTGTTTATAAAAACTTTCACACTGTAAACAACCAAGTAAACAAATTCAAAGCAACATATTTCTTGATTGGCAGGTGCTGCAGAGCTTCTTTTTTTCATTTCTTGTGACAAAGTGTGGTTGCCTCCTTAGAAAAATGATGCCTCCATAAAGTCATTGTAATTTGGTCTGATAACTAAAGCAAAATGATGTCAACATTGGAGCAGAATATTTAGCGATAGTTAGATTCTTCAATGCTAGATTGTGCGTAATACTGGTACATGTGTCTCTTTGCTAAATGGAAACTTTGTGCATAATATGAAGTTTTGGAAAGTCAGAAAGTGATTGAACCAGTTTTACACTGAGGAAATGAGGGGAAAGGGTATTCTAAATTAGCTATTGCCACAGTCAACACACAATTATGAACAAAGTAATTAAAAAAAATCAACAATTTCAAGCTCAAGAAAACTTCTGCAAAACGTTCTGCACAGGTACCATAAGTGCACAAGCTCCGCCACCACCCCCCCCCAATTAATGTGAAACTACTGGTTCACCCCCATGTATATTGTTGTCAACATGAATATAAAGTGTATAATTTCTCAAATTTTAATATAAGGGAAAAAAAATAGAAGGTTGGGCTTACATGAATGAAATCAACCTCAGTCCCTACAAAATCAATTTATAAAGTATGGGGTTCACAAGTACATGTACATGTAGCTGAACAGTTGCCCAAAAGAATCCCCCCGACCACACTTTGTGTTTGAATGTACATTTTTTTTAGTCAGAATTGAGAGGAATAAAGTCAGCAAATATAACAGTACTTTAACATTTCTCTTGAAAAAAAAACCCTGTAAAACACAGCACTTAGAGATGACCATAAAGCCATGACACCATAGACAAAATCACCCAAGGTAGTCTGTATCTGCCCATGTACGGAGGCACATGTGAGGCTACCCCCCGCGACTGCCATGTTGAGGGCCGCCCCACACTCAGGCCCAGTGGTGGCCGTTCGGAAAATCATAGTGCACTTTATCGCTCGGCGGTCAAATGCGTTCACACGATCTAAACCTCAATCTTTCTGAGGTGTTTCTGACCCACATTTTTCAAAAATGATTGCTAGTTTCTTTTTAGATGTACCGGAAAGCCCCTAAAATGCCACTTGAAATAATGCCCGTTTTTAGCGGATCAAAACTCCCAGAAAACTTCACGCTTTTTCGCAGAACTTTCAATGAAGATTTCAGGCAACTCAAACCCTTTCCACAAACAATGAAAATAGTGTGGTCCCTGCGGCTAGAAATCAATTTTATTGCATCGTGTCTATACGGGGAGTAAGGCGACCACGTTTTGTGCACAAAAACGATCCATGCGCACAACGCGTGCACAGTAGCCCATTTTGGTCCCTACATACATGTATACATGTGGAGGAGCATTCTTTCTTTCTGGGGACTGATTTTGTCCCCAAATGAAGGGACGGTCTTCAAGTTGTGAGGTACGCCTCTATTGGATTAGGGGCCTAGTTTGCGCATGGGAAAGAGTTCCATCATGCAGACAACTCTAATTTTCTCTTAAAATGTTATAACAGCCATCAAACAGTGATCACATGTCTTAAAAATTAATATTTAGCTAGGAAAATTCCCAAGCATTTACTTAGGAAACAGTTTTTTAGACATCTTCATAGGTTTTTGCACAGAGGCATCAAGTGTTATCCTACATGTACATGATAGGAAACTATTCCCTTTATGAGTCTATATTGTACATGTACTAGTATTGCATATTCAGATTTTACATGTGAGTAATGTTGCTGTTCATGCTGTTAAGTGTACATGTACTTGACTTGGACCTCCACTGCACACCTGCATGACCTGTATAGAGTGCCAAAGTGAACGTGTCACACACATACTTCTGTGTGTAAAAACCATTAGCGAGAGTACCCGAGCGTGAACCAACGCGCCCGCGTACTCCATTCGTTTGTATAGCATCTACTGGTTCTAAATGACGTCACACTTCGACACTCAATAGAAATTTTACATGTACATGTACGTGCTGCGTGCCCACACAGCTAATGGCCCTAGAAATGTAGTTCCAACTTTCCTACTAATATGGTGTTCTATGAGAGGGATCTGTTTAAGTGGCCAAATTAAGAACTTGGCTACTTTCACAGACATTAATTGGGTGTTGCCACAGCCTCCAGCTGAGATTTTATTGTTTGTTGCCAAAGCAAGGAAATAACTAACAACAGTACAACTTATGTCTCAGTTATTTCTGTAGAAATACCAGTACAGCCTACTGTACTGAGATGAAGACCTTGAGAGACACGCAGTGCAAAAAAACAGTCAAAAACAAGGTCTTGCACATTTCACCTGCAAAGTTTGAGGTCAATTTTTTGAGGGAGAAGGACTTTTCCATTAGCCACAGTACACTGTATTACCATTTTCATTGAACATGTTTTATCCACATGTATACATATGCATTTTGTTCAGTTTGAGTCCTCTGGGAAGGTATTCCTGTTGTCCTCACACAAGTTGTTTGTTTGTCCTTCTGAACAGTTGCAGTACCGGCAATATTGTTCCGTATTCCGGGGCTAAAATTGCCCATTTACCAGCGAGGCTTCTTCTGCGGTGACGAGAGCCTGTCGTATCCCTACAAAGATTCTACGGTGTCGTCAGCACTGTTGTATTCGGTGGGAGTGGGACTTCCCCTTATTCTGGTATGTGGAATACCAGGATTTGCTGTACAATGCAAGAGGGATGTGGGTTTGTTGTTTCTCCACCCTTGTTTCCTAGCCATGGGCCCTGATTGTATTGTTCTCAGAAGAGGCTCTTGTTGAACGTTGAGGAGTCAAGTTCGAGGAAGTGAGCAGTATAGAGGAGTGTAGCTTGAACAATGGGCATGGGTTAATTGGTACCTACATGTATGTGTAAGGTCAGACAGCATTACAGGAAACTGCCTGTGGCTAATCTGGGATACCGCTTGCAAACTCTGACTTGACTGCCAAGTGTTAGCAACAGCTTCTTCTAAGAATAGTAAAGTTACCGGTAGGAGCCATGGCTTGGACAAAAAGAGGTTCCAAGCTGGCAAATTTGAAATTTATAACCCCAGGCTTGGCTCACACGTACACGTGTGAGCCAAGTATTTTTTCACGGTGCAGTTTTGTGTCTCCTAGCCAAATTGTCGGGATGGGAGCTTG
The DNA here is from genome assembly GCF_054643075.1 of Acanthaster planci. Lineage (NCBI taxonomy): Eukaryota > Metazoa > Echinodermata > Asteroidea > Valvatida > Acanthasteridae > Acanthaster > Acanthaster planci. The sequence continues at coordinate 12,393,850 of NC_141785.1, read as the reverse complement.
CCATTTTGTCGACAGTTGCAAATGACAGCTGAGAGCTGAATCACCAGGGTGTTCAAAAAATTACATTCGTCAGATTATTGAATGTTGGCAAATTGGATACATGCATGATGGGAAAATTTACAAGTCTTCCATTCCACCTGCTGTACAGTCTAGTGTTGCCCTATGCTATTATACTTTGGACTCTTTCCCTATCTGATCTCAAGAAAATGTCTCTCACTTCATTTGTTGGTTTCATGACAGTCATTACTTTTTTGTTTTAGCCATGTCAAGCCTGTGTAGTTTTTGGTTTCATTCATTTTAGTTCATTCCATTCAAGAAGCAGGTTGCAAAACCAGCGTTTACTTTGAGAGGTAAGGGGGGGTAGGATTTATATAAGGAAGATGGTGGACGGAAAGGGTCAAGGTTGAACTGTCAGACACACAGGCAATCCCCTTTCTTTAACAGAGAGGACGACCAAAATTGTTCGTAGTTCTCGAAGGTTGGCATGGTGGAATAAGATAAGGCAGAGGGTTCGCGGATACACCATGTGGAAAATATCTCTTTTGAGTGTGTGTGGTTCTGAAAAGAACCGGTTACTCGACGTTTACAAGAGTTTCTTATTGAGTGCATTATGAATGGTACTAATGAGTTTACAATTTCTCTTTCTCAACACCTTTTCTTTTTTTGAAAGCGATCTTGGGCATTCATTAACATTGTACCTGTAAATTCTGAGTACTCCACAAAATGAGTCATGCACATGTACAGTATACATGTACATGTACATGTATATTATGCATTTGTAAGAATACACCTGCCTATGGAGCAGTGCACTCTCAGTCCAGCTCCATGACTCAGTGTACAGTACATGTACACGCACAGCTGTTCAGACCTTCACAACGCTGTGTTTTGTGCATCAGCTGTACTTCTGAGGGTTGATGGAAGTTTTGCTGGTTGCTTAAAGTTAAACTTTGTGGTGGTTTGTGCAGTTGTATATTAGCCAAAAAAGATTTTACTTCATTTATTGGGAGGCTCCCTTATTTCTAAAGTCAGTCCAACACTTACATACACAATAGATCATACATTGTACATGTACCTAGTGGACAGAAATATACTGCAATGTCATCCTAAGATTTCATTGGGCTTGGGTGGGAAAAGTATACCGGTACATGTACAGTTGAACCTCATTACTAAGAGGTCCTTGAGACTTGGCAAATTACCTTGTTATAACAGGAACCTTATATTATCAGGAATGAAAAATGAAGCATTGGGGCCCGACACTTTCCTTGTTATTAGCAGAATCTTGTATTGACAGTTCTTAATAGGGTGTTTGTAAAGGTACTTGTGTATTCCAATTGGAGGACTCAGGACTGTTAAGGACCTCTTGAGGTTCAACTGTACATGTACCTGTATGCAAATACATGTACATGTATGCAAACATAACACTGATCATTGCAGTCATGGTTTGACAGATAACCAACTGGGAGGGGGGAATGGGTGCCCAGTTCCAGTAAAAGACATGTATCAAAGTCCACCCTTGGTGATTGAAGGTCAAAGATTTAGTTGTGCATTTGTGGCGTGAGTAGCTATGCACATTGAACAGGTTGACAGAGGGATATGAAAGATCAGAAGACAGGAAGACAAGGATTTTAGCATTAAGGATTCTGCCTTCATCTTTAATTTCTAAAACCCTTTTAATATGCAAGGTTTTAGGAAGGATTCAGCAGAGGGCATTAACCATTATGTTCACTGGATATTTTTCTGCGAAGAAGCAGACCCCCCAATGAAACTGAATTGTACATATACATGTACATATCCAACATCCAAGGCATTTTCTCTGAAAACCTTTTAACCGATCCTTGAAATACAACCCATGGAATATTATCATTATCATTGAGTGTTTCTGGTGATGAAACCAAAGATTCCCCAAATTGCCCTGGAAGAAACCCGTAGAGAGGAGATAGCAAGAGGATGTGCAGGGTTTTGTACATTAAGTGGAAGGAAAACTCCAAGAAGTTGTGTTCTTGAAAAATCAGAGTCAGGTTGATACAAAACCCAATCCACATGTGGACAGAGCTGGGAAATGAACCAGACCCACTGAGGCAAAAGGTGAGGAAAGAACCACTACGTCAACCGAAACGTACATGTACATGTAACTCTTCCAGTTTGGGACAGAAAGGCCAGGGATGAGATTTGTCAGAATTTCTCCTGATTTCAGGATTTTGTCATCAGGATTTTCTTGATTTCAGGATTTTTCAGTTAATCTCTTTTAATAGCTGGAAAATCCTGAGTTTACCATTATGGTGTTTTTACATACATGTAGTTGATATATAAAACACAAGAAATGGGTTTTTAAGGATTGCCTGAAGCAAACATGAACGTATACCAGGCCCCACGCTGCCGCGGGATCCTCAAAGCCTCTGGGGTTTATCTCATGGATATTTCATTTTCCTCTAATCTCACCCCTGAAAGGCACACTACACTGGAATCGTAGTCCAGGTGTTCTAAACCTCAGTCCATATTACCAGTCAAACTTCTATCTTTCGCAATGGCAGATTCTACTTACAGAGGTGACCATCTTTGCCTATCGGCGTCGCCAGGACACCGAGTATCTCCCGCCGGGCAGCTTCAACCGCTGCTGCTGCGATGTGGTCATCCCGCCACTCCTCTACCAGCTCCTTAAGTACGCTGCCCAGTTCTTCTTTGGCTTCTTTGTGACGTTGGCTGTCTACGACATCTCCAAGAACGTGATCGGCCGGCTCAGGCCCCACTTCTTCGACATCTGCCAGCCCAACTTTGAGGGCTTCAACTGCACGGAAGGGGGACGACCCGTGTACGTGGAAGATTACGAGTGCCTGGGAGACAATGAACACAGGATTGAAGAATCACAGTGAGTTTTGCTCAGTTTTGTGTAACATTGTTCTTAGAAATAAAAAGAAATTGGGGGTTTTTGGTGTGAATTGAATTGACTGATTCCTAGCTTGATATTAACAGGAACTCCACTGTGAAATAATCACATTCGCTGTGATTTTTGTGTCAGTGGAAGTTCTAGATTAGTTCAAGATTTTGTTCCAGGATATGGGTGTTAACCTGCCTACTCTTCATTCAGTTAATGAATGGCATTAATACACCATTGCAAGGCAGGTTGAAAGAGGTCACATAAAATTGTGCAAAAAATGCAACCTCCAAAAAAAAAAGTCTAGACAAGATGACATAAGAACTCACTGGCGTTGGCAACTTCATATGAACAGTGGTGAGGTCATTGGTGATTGATATATTTTATTACGCTGTAGAATGGAAGACAAGAAATGTGTGTTGTTTCTCATTAAAATACCTCCGTGAACTGGTTGACGCCATCAGAGCCAAATAAGCAATTTTGAAGTTTGGCACCCGTGTTAAATTTGCTGTATTTTTACACATGGGTCTTGAGTTCACTTTGCTCATCCTGAGATAGCTCCTCCGTCTAGAATTATCCAAAAACACAAAGTTGCTCTTTGCTACTCTGTAGGGAAACAGTGTCTGACATTTTACATGTGCAACCATTTCCAGACTTCCTTCTCATGCTCAGAAAATTTTTTTCTTTGTTCTCCCTTCATCCTCAATCTGTCTCCACCCTCGGCAGTCGTTCCTTTCCATCTGGCCACGCGGCAACCTCTGTCTATTGCATGCTGTATCTGACGGTGAGTCACACCTAACGGTACCCTGTCCCCTCCGTATGTCTATGTACATGCACTCCCCCCAAGTGCTCTTTCCAGTGATTATGCACATCCTTTTTTTTTTGGTGGGGCTTAAGCCTTGTTTCTTGTGGAAGGGAACTCCTAATGATCCCATATCCTTTCGGGGGGGGGGGAACTTGTTATCATTGTTCAGCCAATCCACACGACATCCGGGACTTCAGTCAATTTTTACTCTTGAAGTATGAACCGGGTTACCCTGTGCCCGAGATAGGACTGAGGTGTTTGTGCACTCTGTTGGTGGATCCCAATTATAAACAACTGTCGTTTAGCCAATCTGTAATTCTGCTATTTAGCTTCCGTGGTGTCCACCTAAACCAGAGCTTAAGGAATTTTACCTGTTTTTAGTTGACATGACAGTTTCATGACCCAACCTGTCATGTGGTTGAGTTAGATAGGACTGTCATATTCTTGGGAAGGTGGGGGAGGTCACTGTAGTGCGTGAGGCTGCTGTGGCTGGTTGACACACTTGACCTTTCAGGGATGTCAAGGGTGACATATGAAAGGAGAAAAACCAGCTCATCAAATATCAGGTGGAAACAGCGATGCCTTACTCATCAAACTCTTACAAAAACCTCTGGCCATGGAAATAAAAATTACAGTTCCATGTCTTCTGTCAAACCACAGTAATGTAGATATTCCCTCTTACCCACTTCAATATTTGGCAGAGACCCTTGGTACTTGAAAAGTACTCTACTACAATGCTACCCCCATGTTACAACTTCATCAACTGTAGAACGATACATATTTTTTTTATAATGGGAGTGGTCAAGACTGGTTTCCTCCACACATATGAATGGAGGGAATGGGAACCAGTGCACAGCTTAACTTGTATGGTATACAACTGACATGTAGCTTGCTGGCATGCCAACATGTCCGTCTTTTTCACAAGGAGATCAGTAATAACTCCTAACCAAATTTGCTTAGCTTTTTTCTTCATATTTTGGGCTTCTTAAACAAGCGTAGACATCTTTTGTCGTCTCCTCACAGCTGTATCTCCAGTCACGTTGGAAGTGGGGCGACACGGCCTTTCTGCGACCCCTGATGCAGTTCATCGCCCTCCTGCTGGCTCTCTACACCTGCCTCAGTCGCATCTCTGACTACAAGCACCACTGGAGTGATGTGCTAGGGGGCGCTGTCATAGGTGCAATCATCGCAGTGCTCGTGGTAAGAATGAAATCTGTGCTAAATCCCAAATGTTCATGTTTTGCCTGTGACGTAGAATAGATCATACGTTATTTTTGCATTACTAACATGAAATTAGCGACTAACTTTTGTTCCCAAATTCAGTTTTTCCCAGTGAGCAAACTCTGATTTGTTTAGTTTTAAAGTAAATACTTACTTTCACTCCTTAATTATAAATCTTTCATGTAGAACAAATAAAAGCAGAAAGTAGCCATTGTTTTTCTGATTTAGTCCCCCCCCATTTTGGGATGTATCCCCCATTTTGGGGTGTGTGTACAATTTAGTTGGTAGTTTAACTACAAGATTCACCTTGTCTAGCCTAACTTTGTTGCACAGGGAATTCATAAAGTCCTTTCCTCTAACATGCCTGAAACTATTTCAGCATGCCTGGAACGTTACAAGTTGCACATCTTCATTCCAAAAAAAAAAAAAAAATTGACACCGTTTCAGTTAGCCCACAATGACCATTTTATATCATTTGACAGTAAGATTGGCATTAACCTTTTCTATACCCGCAGTATTTTGGTGTCAACCCCCAAAAGAAAGGTGAGTTGACTGTGCTTTGCTGATGTTGCTCGTGTGAGGCCTGGATTCCTTTTTCTTAATGTCTTGTAACCATGTGCCATGTTCTTAAGTTGCTACAGTATATATGTTAGTGGTTTTCAGTGATTTTCCAAAAGAAAAAAACACTGCATGAATTAGTGTGAGGAGCTCAGTGATTTGGATACTATGGGCAGCTACAGTGTCTTCAAGACCACAGAACGAGTCCATTCCTGCAGGAAATAATCCAATAAACAAGGACTGTGGGACCAGTCAAATTGACAGATTACCCTATCAGCATATTCCACAGGGTCAAAAAACTTTGTCCCATACTTCAAAACGAAAAAAGAACAAAGCCTTCTGTTAACATTGGCACGAAGTTGGTGTACATTTTGTTGTCCTTTCTGGACTTAGTGGACTATAATTGGATTATGTTTAAATTCAGTGATTTCATTTTGCCTTTATGCATGTAGATAGTGAGCCAACATTCCATGCTACATGCACCATTCATGTACCATCATCTTCTCGTACATACAGTCCGTGTTTTCGCTTCCTGTACAGTGAATTAAATTATGTATACATGTAACTCAGGAACTGTCTTCCTTATGTCGAGAGGCAGTTGAATTTGACTGCCCATAGTTCCTGACACTGTTTGGTTTTTATGTCCAGATTTGGAAACGACCTTTTCGTTGTGAATGTTTTCATGCGCTACTCAATCACGTCCTTGCCATGTGATGCAGATCTGCCAACTCCCTGAATCACAGAACTGTTTTCTGAAAATTCAGAAGTCATATTGTTCATTGAAAAATCGTATTTTGCAAAAAGAGCATAGGCCTATTCCTCCACATGATCGTTTTGACCACTTGTCTGGATTGGGTCTGGTCTTAGTAACTCGAACTAGATTGCATCAACACTTCACCCATAATGTAATCACACGAGAAATGCATTATCAAGGTTGAAGACAGAAATTTCCAACCTGAAATGATCACGTTTTTCAAAATTTGAAATCTTGAAATGCACATCCCATGTCCAGGATTTTGGAATTTCCTGGCGCAGATCTTGTCGCCTGCTCGTTGGCCGGCCGTAAAATGTCTCAATCCTTTATTTCTGCAGATTTCTAACTTAAGGATTGATCTTGTCAAAGATTGCATCCAAATCGGACCCTCTTTAGACAATTCATACACAGGTGTTGCACTGATATGTTGATGAGTCTCTGTCCAAAAATTGTTTGAAATCTCGTAAAAAACGACGCACACAGAACCTGTAAAAGCTGTGCAATAATGTACGACACAATTTCCTTTGCCCAGCACCTGTTGCCACGAGGCCCTCTATCGTGTGAAAGCGGACAAATTAGTAACCTTATTAGTAACCTTAACAAATTAGTAACCTTATCAAGCCGCATATTTACGGTGGTTGTGAAATGTGCGCTACCTAAACTACTGGAGATTGTCATTACTTCCACTGACGCACAAGCAGCTTTAAAGAGTCCCACTAATGCAACATGAATATTGATATTTCATGGGCAGCCAATCACAACATAATGTTGGATGGTTGCCAGATGCTTTATACACACAAGGTTTGTTCACGTGCGTGCATACCCTGTAAGCACGTACATGTACATTGTACATGTACATATGAGACTATATTTATAGCATAACATGCACTTTTCAACTCACAGCAAGACTTACCCTGTTTTTAATTATTTTTTTTATTTTGCGGGGGGGTGTTGTTTCGTGGCCTTGAATAGCTGTAAACAAACTTTCATTCACTAAATTCAAGAGTTAGCCTCATGTCTTGTCGGTATTCCATTGCAAACTCACTTGCATCAGCTGTCATTCATCGATTGCTAGGAACAGCAACAAGACCTAAGCTTAGCAACTCTTGGGCATTTCTCACATTTCTAGTTATATTGTTCACAGTGATGGTGTAGATTTGTACCTTTGGTCCAGCGACACGTCTTTGTTCCTTCTTTACCCTCTCCTCCCTGTATCCCCAACCTACCGGTACATGTAAACCCCTTTCCTTCCCCCTCCCCATGCAGAGCGTCGGAGCAACGGACCTCTACCGAAACCGCAACATAGGAACATCCAGTCACCACAATTCCGAAATGGTCTTCATGGAAATGAACCCACGTTCGACTCGTAACAAGAACGACGGCTACCTCTGAGGCACGACGCCGTTGCCTAGTGATCAACTGGAGAAGAGATTGGAGTATATTTGTACCCTTTTTTGGTGGTAGTGGTGGGGGGAGGGAATAAGGCAAGCCTTCAGCAGTGGCTTGACACTGTGTACTTTCTTGGGGTTTGGGGCTGTAAACTATGCCCTTGAATGGCTTAGCATCCGAATTAGCATGAGGCCACTGTGAGCGACTTGAAATGCCAAAAAGTCACGCTAATATGGATTAAAGGATTTTACTACTTACAAAATAAAAAAAAAAAAGCCCAGTCTTAATGAATTACAAAGATAACATTTCACAGAGCTTTCAAGCAGGCAACGTGGGCCGAGTTTTTGGATGGTCTCTTTGTGACATGAGTTCCCTACTCATTGGCCAGAACAGGCAACGTTGGAACTCTTTGGCCATACTAGTAAGTATCAACTGTAGAACAAATATACACAGTGCACAGCACATGTCCCTGTGGGATTTGCCAGACTATGGTGCTGGATCTCAACCACACAAATGATTTGGTGCCCACTTTTGTTTTCAAAGAGTGTATGAGCCAAAGTCTTATTTGCACTGTTATTGAAAACAAAAATTTCGTCAAAGCCCAATGCTGTCTCAGAGGCTCTGTGATTTCCATACAGGCCCCATGCTCTTTGAAATCAAAGGTCGGGGGCAGGCTTGAACAGGGGAACAAACAGGATAAAAGCAGTTCCTGAGTCACAGGACCCACGTGCCGTTCCACATTTGTGGATGTGGCATAAGAGCCTTCCTTTTTTTTTCTGCGATGTGCAGTTTCTATTGCCATTACAACTCAACTTGTACATGCGTTCGCAAAGGAAAGTCTTACCCTGCACGTCGCTGTCGGCCCAATTTTGTTAATGTTTTCAAGGCCTGGGATTAGTTTGGATTCTGGATACACACTCAGGAAGGAATCCTAATTTTTCCCCAAGGTCTGGTGGAGGCTTTTTTTGGTTTTATTTATACGTCATGTATTTCCACATTTGTTGGAATATAGTATTAACTGTGTATATCTATGCCTGAAAGGAAGAAAAAAACAAAACGGAATGCATGTACAATTCATTAGAGTTATCGCTATTTTAAGTATTTTAGCTCTGTTTAATATTTTTAGGAATGCTTATCACCAACTTCAGAAAATGCTCGCTTTGAGGGCTGTTGAGTTATGGATGCGTTAGTTGGCAATTTAATCGTATTGTAAAATCATATTTTATGTGTATTTGCTTGACAATTTTGAAACGTTTCTGTTCAAAAGATTTAATGGTTGGTATTTTAATGGCAACCCAACCTGGGATGGGCCAACTGCCAGTTAAGGGGACTAAACTCAAATTTACCTAATACATGTTTAGTTGGAAAGAGTTCCATATACGGATGCCAGTAATTATTCCCTACGGTGACTTAATAGCCATCAGAAAGCAAAAATACATCCAGAGAAGTTCAGTTTAGGAGGGACAGTACCGAGTTGTTTACTCAGAAAATACTCAGAACTTTTCAGACCAGTCTCAAGGGTTTATGCAATGGGTGTCAAGCGGCGTCCGCATACGGAACTCTCTCCGTATATTTCATGATTATAACTCACCAAAAAAAATAAAGGGCAAAATCTATATACAGTTTCAAACAATTAGAATTCACCAAACATGATTAATCCACAGGGAGAGCAGGGTACATGTAGTTCTAATAATAGCCATGTAAATGCAAAGAAAAATAGTTACTGACACAGCAGAGAATGTGCCAATAATAGCCATGTAAATGCAAAGAAAAATAGTTACTGACACAGCAGAGAATGTGCCCGTGGAAAGGGGCTGACTACGGTCAAACAATATTGCAGTCGGGTCTGCAGGGTTGTCGCTACATTGGCCAGCACCGGTCGGTGCTAGCCACCACTCAACATTACCTGCCAGCACTGGGAATGGAAATGAAGCTTGCCAGCCAGCACAGATCACAATGTATATTAATTATGACAGTTTTTTACCATTGGGAGAGAAAATGGGCTCTCATTGTTTTTTAAATTTTCACAAACAGCCAGCACTAAACAAAAATCCTAGCTACAACCCTTCAAGTTGTGGTAGCAAAATGAAGGAAAGGTAAAAAGAGTATTAAAGTTGGAATATACTCACATTAAGACTGCTCAAGCCGGTGAACCCTTCCAGAAAAATGCTGCCGGTGGGTGGTGGTGATGCTAAGTAACAAATGTAATACATTGCAGCAAACCAAGGCAAACTCTCTAAACATAGAGAACAAAATCACACCACCACTATGTCCCAGTCATAAGTCCATGCCCTACTGGCCTAACAGGCAGCTTTTTTAGGCCTGGTTACTATAATTTAAGAGGAATGCTAAGCAGGACTAGACATGTTTAAGGAATTCACAGAACTCCTTAATGAGCTAAAGAAACAGTGCATGTCTCAAAGGCACAGAGCCAGGGAAAAGCTCCACTGTGAAGAGTGAGGAACAAAGGTACATGAACAATAGATGCTACACAGTACTGGGTCAAGACACCAATCCAACTTAAAGGTGCAATTGCATGGCTTTAAAAAAGGAGCAACTGACTCCAGTTTTGATACATTATAAATAGAATTTATCGAGCTGCTTGCATCTGGTTGATTTTATCTCTTTATGATCAGGAAAGCAGGTCAGAGTGATGTACACTTGACTTGACAGACTCCATCTCAGAATTTGGGGGCCACACTTGCCCATACTTGTCAGGTTATTGTCTTATTATTGATGCACTTTTAGAACTTTTGATGAACTTTTTAACACCAAAGTCAAGTTTTGCCTGATAACTCCTAAACACTGTGCACTATTTTGTCAAATCAAACACAATGTTGGAACTACAGTTTGTCAACTTTTTTCCCCTGAAACAAGGACAGATGCCTCAGAGGCGTTTTAGTGTGGCACAGGGGCCTTTCTACTGTCTACCCCCACCATTGACAGTAATATTTTACTCCTGTGTGATGTTAACCTCAGGTTTCCTCTTCAGTCACGGGGTGGGAGACAGGATATGCCAAGTTTCCTCCTTTTTTTTTGACGATCAGTGCTGTGGTTTAGACCTGTTCCAGGTGAGCGCCATTTCAAAATGTCAAGAAAACGTCAAACAGCTGCCCCTACCCCACAGCCTTGCTGTTTATAAAGGGCTTCTTGTCCTCCTTTTCAGCAACAACAAATTGAAAAGGCTCTTTATGTCCTCTTTTCAAGAATTTAACAAAGGGCTTACCTAGGTAGAACAAAATATGCTACCCTCAATTAAAGATGTTGCTGTGCATAAGGCTAGCAAAGCCTGGCGTGGTTTTTTCTACGATAAAGTCCCTGTGTATACCAGATATCATCTCTGGTTTCAGACTGTGTCTTTTTTTGTCAAAATCCAGGTCTGCTTCTGGGAAGAAAGTCTCCTGTTGCTGTCCCTTGTTGAGCAAAACACCTCACAAGAAATGATTCTCATTTTGTGCATGGTCTGACAACTAACTGGTGCATTGATACTACTTTAAAATAATGTTCAAGCTTTGAGGCAGTGAAATGGACTGAAATGGTTACATTTTAGTATTTTGTACAAATTGTTAAACTACCAATTTTTACAGAGGAAAAAGCAACTGTTGTACACTGTCCATGCTTTCTGAATTGAAATTTTGTGCATTATGCCGTGCTTTTGTGCACCAGAAAAATCACCTGTATATTTTTAAACTGCACTTGAATGAAACAGCATGTACATGTACATTTTATAAGCATGTAATTAGTGTATACACACAGTTTTTGAAACCATGTTGAATGGTTGAGATTGATATATGAATGTGCCTGATAATTGTGTAGAATGTAAATTGTGTTCCATACATAAATCTATATTATACTTAGGAAGTGTACACACTGAAACTATTTGAAGTCATATATGTCAGATTGTTCATTAAATCATCTTATCCATTGCATTTATTTATGGTTGAATGTTAGATGTATCCCAGTGGAAACAAAAGAGGGTGTGTTTCTAAATGATATTGACAGTCCTTTAGTATGAACTCACCACATAGCCATGCAAGTTTATTTGCATCTGACATGGAACACGCCAAGTACGCGCAACGCATTTACTCTGGTGTGTATGGGCTTCGCATACACGCGGAACATGTGCAAGAACCCAGTTGGTAAACTTTGTACCAGTCTGTCTCTTTTGGTGGATTACATGTATGTTCAAGACCAATCCAGTAAAGGGTAATCAAAGATTAATTTTTTCCTCACAAGACATCTGAACAAAAAGCCTGGACCTCGCACATTAATAGACAAAACAAAGCTGTTTTTTTATTTACTGAAACCAACTTCTTTATCTGTACATATTAATATATACATATATATAACTTAGAAGAAACAATGTACACATTGCGTTAGTGACACATGGAAATAATGGACTGTACATGTCTTGTTGGCTGCATGTATATGTACAGTGTACATGTATTTTCAGACGCAAATGAATTGAGAGGCCAAATTAAAAAAAAACACTCCTCAATCTTCACACACCTGTACCAATGATTTCATGGTACATCAACGAAGAAATGGCAGATCTTGCAAGTGATTCATCTTTTCCTGTTTAGCGCAACACTATCAGGGATGTCACAATCCTTTGCATTTCTCATTGGAAAATGTCCTTGACACAGATGATGTGACCTGTGATATTTACAAACTGTAAAAGTTACGGTTCCTGTATGGAGTCCTGCTACTTTCTCTGCTTACACGGTAAGGGCTTTTATCTAGTGAAGGTAAAAAAAACAACAGTCACATCATCTGCAGCTTACCAACTGATACAATCCAAAATACTGGTCATTTGCTGAAAAACCCTCAACCAAATAATATGATAGTTGTACAGGGTGTCCCCATAAAAAGTATATCGAGATAAAAATTACATTAAGATGTCAGACGTGCATTGACAGGAATGGTGGCCATGTGGAGGGCACAGCGCATAGAGTAGCAAAAAGGAAGCAGATTAGATTGATTTAGGTACATTCCTTAATTTCAAGAATGTGTTCTTAAAGCAAAGGCATTTGGTATTCTGCACACTTGCATGGTTGAGCCTTACTAATCAAATATGCAAACTTGTGACAGTGCCAATTTCAGTTCTAGTTTGTTCATTCATCTGTGTCAATAACATCACAAGCTGTATACCACTGCAAAGAGGGCAATCTGCCCTTTTCAGAGATATATTTCTATTCCCCGTACATGTATATAAAGTAGTGTTGCCATTAGTCATTTTTATCTTGGCATACTTCTTATGTGGAAACCCTGTATAAGGCAGATTAGCAAACAATACTTTGGTAGCAAGAATTTATGTGGGCCTACATTTATGCATGTGTGTGTCCAGTTCATGTGTGTCAACATGTCAACAGTAAATGCTCTGTAATCAGCCAAGATCCTGAACAACTTGGCTGTAAACTGGGATTTCATTGACATCTTGAAGACATTCATGACACCTTTCAACGACAAAAATATAAAATATTTCAGATCCACAATAAAAGTGGGCACTATGGTAATATTTCATCTTAGACAACAGACCAGACAGTTCTGATGTTTGACATATTCCGCATACAATTCTTTGCTATACATGTGTATGTACTGTACATGTACTCTGCAGAAAATATAATACGACACCTTGTTGACTTGCTTTTATGAGTATACATGTACATTCCAGGAACAAACATTTTATAACATCCAGCTCAAGGACAGAACAACACAAAAAAACAGAACCTGTACACAAGTAGAGTGCCTCTTATATTGAAGAATGAGATAATAACAGACACTTGTGAGGGCTATTTCTGCCTATGCCCATGTTCAGATGTGCTCCTTTGTGATGATATTAGAAGTTTGGATGTACCCTTGGCAAAAACTTGTTTGCGTACTGCGCATTAAATGTGTGCCCACACTAACTTTCTTCAGTAAACCTCACTAGGCCATGTAATATTTCTGCAAGGAATTCACCAATCAATCCTTTAAACTTAGGCAGGCATATTATTTTCAGTGTTGCTGTACATGTAATATGGATATCATGCCATAATTCATGCATTTAAAACATCAGAACGTGACGAGCACACATGTAATTACATGAACAGCCCAACCTCATTAATGAAAGCACTGTTTATAGAACATTACGGTTATACAGAAATTTTTAAATCCCAATCCTTTGTTCTTGATTGTTTTCCTTCCTGATAATACAAAGTTCCTGTTAAACAACGTAATCTGCAAAGTCCAAAGGACCTCTTGTTAATGCGGTTGAACTGTACATGCCGTCCCCACAGTTTTGAGGGAAATACTTAACCCCCCCTTCATCACAATCCCTTCATTTTTCAAAGATTTTCTGATCAGGTATATAAAATTAATTCAAAGAATAACAGGCAGTTTGAAGCACCACAGCACTGTCCTTGCTTATAAGTTTGAAGATAAGATTCTAATACATACTGTTTGATCATGCGAATGAGCTAGTTCAACCTTTAAACTGTCATTGCTTCTGAGCCCAAAGATATTGTATTTACAAAGAAACTAGGTGCTCCAAGTGCATGTACATATGTACACAAATCAACATTGCAAAGTGACTGCAGCAAAGTCAACTGGAAACCCAATGTACTTAAAAAAGTTCAAGAAAAAAAAATGAATATTGCAAGAACACTGGGTTTGTGACTGTTCCCTTGATCTGAAACTTCACTTTTGGCTCGCTTTTACAGCATGCTGGAACATCTTGTGTTGGTGGAATGAAACTGCAAGTGCAAAACCTATTCTCAATTCAACAGAGTTCAATTCTCCATTTCCAAGCATCTGATTGCAGTTGACTCCGCTGTAATACTGGAATACCAGTGTGGAGTTTTTACAAACAACAAAATTTCACTAGTTCACTCTGGAGGACGTGAAAATACCATCTGGCTAGGCACATTCACATGCTAAGCTGACATGTTAAATTGTTAAGACTTGTCACTCAAGTCTATGGCAGTGGACATAGGCTGTTTTCTGCGGTTTTGTCACCACTGTCACCACTGTGGCTGCCACCTTGTCCCCAGCAGTTACTTCATAAAAATCACTTCCAGCTTGGCTTCCATGATAGTAAATCATGCATAGGACGCTTTCTTGCTGTATACTGACTCGAAACGGCAGCAAGGAAACAATTTGTACAGTATACATGTACATGCATTTATATGTCAACGTGCATTACGTGTTTCGCTTTTGAAGTGAATTGTTACATCCACTTTCCTTGTCAAATAATTCCCACTTTTCCATTTTGATTATATTGATATGAAGTGTGACACTGCATATCAGCTGGATCAGATTTCTTTTTTTTTTGTCTTTTGAAAAAGAAGCAGTTTCTGATAAATCACGTTGTGAAGAACTAACGCTGTTTTTATACTGGGCAATGTGTACTACAACGGACACTGGTTAAAAGCACAATCAGGCACCAGACTATTTCTCACTGATGTACTTATCCACAAATTTTGGCTATGCAAATGATCTAATTGCCAGGACAAGAGAGTGGGTAGCCTTGGGGGTGCACTGCTGACCCCATGGGTATGGGGTTGCTCTGACCGGGCCTTGGAAAGTTGCACAGTACAAAGGAAAATAATGAGGTAAAGCATAATTCAGGTGACTCTGTCAAGTCAGCATTTGAAGGTGTTTGACTTGTTGCCATTCATTTTCAAATACTGTCCTCTTATGTGCGACATCATCCCGCCAAATGTGGTTAATAAAGGACAGTTAAAAAATTAGGCACTATTTTCAGACTTCCAAGGAACATACACATATATACATAAACATTTCTGTTCAAACCCAGGTGAAACCGATTTGCATGTCTATCATCGATTTTTGAGACTTGCAAAAACCCTGTTTTATGGAAATTTGGAAAGTACAAGTGCACCAGCATCGCTAAATTGTTAGAATACTGGATCAATACATCTGCAAGTCACATAGAAAGGTTAGAAAATATCTATTTACATGTATACTACAAAAGCAAGGAGAACTGGATAAATTCACCCCAGGAAAAATGCCCCTCTCCCTCAAAAAATATTCCTATATCATGAATGGAGAGTCCCTTTGAAACAGCAACCAGTAGTGAAATTAGAATGGAAAAACCTCAACTGAATCATGTGACCTGCTCTTTGCGTAACACGAGACTCTTTATAACCCCAGCTTGCACATGTCCTTCTCTTAAACACAGACACAGGTAAGCATGAGTGCGGTAATCAGACACACTGAGTGAGTCCAGCTGCTTTTAAAGGAAGAGTCTGTCTGAACACAGAAGGCAAGCTCCGAAATCTGCATTGGCAACAATTCCTATTACTGACAAAGGGCATTAGGGAAGACCCCACTTTCTAAAGGGGGGGGGGTTTAAAAATGGCAGGTCCTTTGCCAAATCTAAGGAGGAGGCAACAGGTTAATTTTTAGCTAAGCAGCTACTCAGAAACAATTTCCTCAACAAAATGGATCCGTCCATACAAAACAACCTCCATTTACAACACTTCATGCATGTATGTCCCCTCTGATTGATTACAAACTCCTTTGGTTTTTGTATTGAGGGGGTATTCCGCCCTTGATGAACTGAAACTGACACGTCTGCCAATGATCTACTGAAACTGCCTCAGACCAGAGGATACTTCAGACATTCTACACTTGCAGCGTTCCAAAGATTATCAATGCACATAATCTACAGACTTGAAAGAACTCTTGACATGGGTAAAGAATTTGCAAAACATTCTGCAGTAGAATTCATCCAAATAGCCAATACTGAAAAAAAGGGGAATTCCCCGCAGAATGTAAAATTCCTGTACCATTCTCTACAGGATAGGTATACGTGCAGGCCTTATCCCTAATCTGTGTATAACTAGAACACTCTAGCTATTGACACGATACTTCATTATTACAGTCTAATCCTACTGTGACAGGAAGCATTCAGAAAATACTTGCAAACCTGATGATGCTGCTGACTTGCTGCAGGAAAGATAAGGTGGGAGCACAGGGGGGCATTATCGTCAATTATAAACATACCATGGTTCACGTGACCCTTGACCCCTGACTCTGAACTGTGACATGACGGCACCATTCAAAAAGGCTTCGTAAGGCATTAGCATAGGTTAGAACCTTGAACCCTGAAGAAGTTGAGAAGTGTGTCCAATTCAGCAACCTGGAAGGGAAAAAAAATGAAATATTGGGATACTCCACCTGTCTGGGTGACATATTTGGGATAGACATATTTTCCCTGAATCTGTCAAAAATGCATGGCTGCAATCCATTAATGACTATTCTATATAATATGGCTACATTTCTGCAAACTTGTTTCCCTTAACTGATGGATTACAAAACATTGAACACCTGATAACCAGATCTGAAAATAAATCCATCAAGAAGGGAAAAAGGAATCCATGTCACACAAAACCAATAGATAGGGTTTCTAATCCAAAGCAGGGAGTTAGAAGGTAGCAAGATGACTTATCAGCTAAGTACCGTAATTTTCAGAATATAGGCAGCGCAGAGTATAAGCCGCACCATGCAAAGATCTGCAAATTGAGATTTAAAGTTGGCATATTAGCCGCACCACCGTAGCAGCACCATCGTACTCACGATGTCCAACACGCAATCTTCAAGTGAAGCAGCGCGCGAAACGAGGGTTGCTATTAAACCTAAACTTTCTTAAGTCCTTGAAATTACCAATTTTGGCGGGCTGGATGAGTGTCCTGGCTGGGCTTTTTCAACAGTCATCAATTGATCAGTGAAATGATAAACAACATGGATTCCACAATCACAAAACAGAAAAAAAAACTGAACGCATCACATGATTTTAGGTGTCAACAGTACTTATGGTACATTTACAAGTCTATTCAGTCCCTCTGGACTGGTTTCTTTTATTTCCAGCACGTGAGTAGAGCGAACGTAAACGACGACCAAAGAAAACATGACTGTCTTGTCCCCTGAGCGCCGCACTGCTTGCACGCGTGGCTGGCCAGCAGCCCAGGCTAGGCTGTGCTGAGGCACGGCGTAGCGTCAGTGACCGATTTCATTCTTCAAATGTTGCTGTACAAGCAGCTACGAGTATAAGCCACAGGGGCATTTCTCAGCGTAAAAATCAACGTATAAGCCGCGGCCTGTATTCCAACAATTACGGTTGGCATGCACGGCACTTAACTTCACCTAGACTTGGACTGTTCACGGTTTGCATGCTTCAACCACTGCTTTATTCTTTACATGAAAAGCACTTTCACTGGGTGTTATCATGTACATGAGGCTTATAATTCTATTTTGTAGGAATGTCAAGTGCCAACAGGTTGGCCCAAGGAACAATCAGTCATCACATGCTCATTTCTGCATTTGAACTCTCAGACAAGGCACAGCCAGTGTTGTAGCAACAGGGGGCTGGGGGGGGGGCATGTGCCACCCCCCACAAATTCCTGGTGCCCCCTACCCCCTGATGAATTGATATTGAACACTAGTAAAAATCCTAGCTATGCTGCTGGGCACAGCCACACGTAACACATAATCGGAGCTATTCAAATGCTTTGCATTCTCAGTAAAATCCGAGGATTCAGCGTACTGATGATGCTAGACAGTTTCTCTTACACAGTGGGGGAATTTCTCAAAAATCACTTCAAAACACATGACTCACATTGGAAGTAGACGGTAATGTTGAGCAAACACATCAAGCAGTTTGTCTAGCCTCCACTAGGTCTAACTAAGCTCCCTCCCCCCGCCATGTCGCATCTATTGAAACACCCCGTACCAAGCTTGACACTTACTTTGTCTCAGGAGAGTATGTCATACCGCAGGTAACTACTCAGTCCCGGTGGCAGGTTCAGCATGTCTAGGTCGTTAGTGTTGGGGACCAATCGACGGATGGCCAAGCGGCAGGTGTGCTGCAGGGTCTGCACCTCCTTGGGGGCCATCAAAAAATGCACCGTGCCATTTCTTGTCCTGTAAGAAATTGAAATAAAAATGTAATTCAGCTTGCCATTTAGAACTGCGATCATAAATGCATGCATATCACATTTTGTGGTGAGAAAATCAAACAATCATACTTGCTTCATACTGTTTCACACTTAATATGAATATGAATGTACATGTACATGATTGGATGATATGAAACCTTACGTGTTTCGTGCAAATGCGTACCATATATAAATGGCATTTACCAATTATTCACATTTGTGCTTATCCATGTTGCCTTTGGGTTGCTTCTTTTTATCTGAGCATAAAATGTCAAATCAAGACTTAACTTAAACCACATGAAGCTTGATTATCATGACAAAACAGAACAGTGTTGTACATGTACCAGTAACCAAAGCATTTTCAAGAAATCAAGTAGGAAGTTATTTTTTCCTCCTAGCCAAGTCAGGTGACTAGTACAATTTTCTTCAGTCAAGTCCCGAGTATTCAGTCTTTTTTTTTCAATGCGTAACTGACATCACATTCAACATGTTACTTGTACACTTTTTCCGACATCCTTCATTGCCGATTGGACCAATGTTTTGCAAAACGGATATGACTCATATTCCTTTTTTATCCCGTAGTAATATGCTAACCCCCCTCCCCCCGAAAATCTAAAAAAAAAAATGTACCATGGAAACAGAAAGTCAAAGACACCCTTATCTTGTATTTATTTCAACAAAAATCATCAGTTCCATTAACTTACTTTGTTCAAGTCAGTTCCCAAGTTATTTTCTCTCAAGTCAAATGGGCATGGCCAATGTTGGCTTTACAAAGCCAATGTGTTGGCCACTCAAAAACCACTGCTTGAGATCATCCACAATAACACAAGCACCAAAGTTTCCGAGACCAGAAAAAGCTGTGCTCAATCTACGTTTTACCCCGACAGTACTCATGTACATGTCTGGTTTATTTAACAGACTAACAATGGATGCCCAAGTGTAACCTCAGATCTAATTCTAATAAGCTAACACAGCCAACACTAGCCCTGTCAGCAACACTGTGATTTAGGCATTGAAAGCTTAGTTTCTATGGTGGAGTTACCCTGTAGCGAGGACATGCCCATCTGCTGAGTAGCTGCAACATAGACCGCCACGGACATCAGAGACTGAGACAGGGTCTGACGTGTCAAACAGGGACCAGAAACGAATGTACCTAGAATGGAAAAAAAGAAAAACCATGCAAGAGATCTATAACACAGCCATAGTACACACTGCTCAGTGAGACTTAGAATACGCCAGCCAAGTCTGGTCGGCTTGGTGGTTGAGTAGTTTAAGTAAAACTCTGCTCTGGTGAGCAGGAGGTCATGTATTCGAGTACCGCCTTTGCAAGCTTCTGAGTTTTTCTCAGAAACTTTTAATCGTACACGTACTTGGTAAACACTGCACATGTATACTAATAGTACATGTACCAAGGTGAAGGGCAAACTCTAATATCCAAATCAAAGATCAAGAAACCCGGGAAGACAAATTACAAACTAGAAATTACATTACAAGGTATGTCTACAGGTAATTTGAATGACAGGGTGTGGCTCAAAGAGGTGAGTGCTTGCTTCATTTGAAACACTCTTCCAGGAAAGACAGCACATTACTGGTAGGGACATGCACAGGAACACTTGCTCTCTGGGGAAGAGGGTCATGTGCCTGTTTCTGGATGACTATGTGCATGCACTGTAGCAGTGGCAAAACTACCTGATGATGAAAATATTCGACAAGACCTTCCTTGATTGACTTCAGGTGGAAGTTTTTTGGGTTTACTTCCGTCCTCTCTCATTCATGGATAAGCAGTTAATGGAATTGGATTTTTGTCCATTTGGTGGTATCCTTGGTTCAGTATTGATCAATCTCTTAATATGATCTGCAAAAGTGGGATACTCAATGCTGGCCACTTCCTGGTGCGTCCTGTTTCCTGAATGTTTACATGAAGGTGAAAGCACACTTCCTGACCGATATCCACATAATTCACAGCCCCCCCAATATCAATCAAGCAGATATAAGGTCTCAACACTTGCTGTCCACTGGACCTACACGTTGTTGTCATTATGGTTTCTGACATATGGGTCAACTTGCTTCAGTCTACATTGTCCATTTCAAATAGATTCTGCAATTCAAATCAAGTTGCCTGTACTATTTTACAGGTTTGCAAGTGGACATTAATCTACAAGCATTACATATCGGACATGTTGATCAGAATGATTAGTCGTTAGGGCATTTCCTCGGTCCTTACTTGTCATCGCAGACCGTAGCGAAGTGACTGCCGTCTGGTGAGAAGGCCATGTGTTTTACATAGTTGTTGTTGCAGCCTCCAGCAAAGACAATTGACAGGGGTGGAAAGACATGGCTGTGAAGAAAGAAACAGCAATGATTAGCAAAAAACAGACAAAGGAAAAACGTTAAGTGCCTCCAGATATATGTATATGAAGATGTCACATTTGGTTGATGTTAATGTATCTCTTTGTATGATAATCAACTTTTAATCTTGATGTCATGGCATATTAACCACTTCTGGCTGGGGGCATTTATCAAATCAATTCTGCAGGGCTGGAGTATTTTTCATTTTTTCTATTTCAAAATTCTTTTAAAAATCATAACTTCATTTACTGGACACTTACACCCACACAAATGACTGTCTGGTTTCTACTCTAATCTGACAGACAAGATCTATTGACGCCTGCCGCCTTGTAAAAAGAGCCCAGATTGTGTGGTGTTACGTAAATTTCTTTTGTTCCCGAAACTGGCACACATCTTTTCAAAAGAGGCCAGATTAGCGTGCAGCGGTACTGTGTGGCTCATTGCTGTGGTGGTGGAGCGCTTTTGTCCCCGGTGGTAATCCACTCGCACTGAATGCCACAAACAGTGGTATGCTGTTTCAAAAAAATGCTGGATTATCTTCGCTATTGAGAGTGAAAAAATGTTGGTAATTCCCAGCAGCCTGGTCTTTTGTTACAAGTACGGTCTTTTGTAACAAGGCCAAGTTCCCTTTGTCCGATTTCGGAGACACTGGCTGTACATATAAAGAATACGTGTCTGAGACCAGGCTTCCCAGCTGCAAGTGGTTAACTCAGTACTGTAAAATTAACATTCTTTGTTGAAATTCAACCCTTCCCAACATCCTTTGTAAGATCAGTATGTGAGTCCGTTGCCTATAAAGGAATCAATTTTAAGGACCGATATATTCACTCGACGCACAGTCAGTGTTTACAGTATATCCCATGCTTTCTTAATTAAGATGAGCCCAGATGTTATGGCTATGGCCGAAAATAAGGCATGCACCTAGGGTAGCCACTTGCTAGTGCCTGCAGCAACTTCCAATAGATGTGAGTGTAGCCATTAGCCGCAGCCAAGTAATTCTGGTGGCTTTGGTTTCGAGATACCCCTAAAGCACCTATTTTCTTCTTATAGAAAAATATAAATAACTCACTGGTACTCTTGAAGCAGTTTTCCTAGATGTGGGTCCCACAGCAGCACCCTGGTGTCATAGGAGGCTGTGGCGAGCAGCGCTCCATCCGGTGAGAACTCACAGGCAACCACGTCGTGATGGTGCCCCGTCAACCGCCGCAGTATCTTGCACTTTCTCAGGTTGCGGTCCTTCATGTCCCACACAATAACCTGAAAGATCCAACAAGATTGTCTCGCATCAGAAAAAAAAAATGGGCCCAATATAGACTTCCACTCTATCAAACATAACCCCATCGGGGTTTCTCTTGTAGGCAATCTGTTATATCTGCTGGAGCTTCATGAATTGGGTTTGAATCTCACCCAAGCTGACACATGGACAGGGACTCTCAGTCCCTACCTGATTCAGTAAGTTTCAGCCAAGGCAATTAATTTTAGGCTCTCCGTCCAACCTCTTAGGCTGATCATGTCTTAACTGTCATCATCGCTTTCTTAAGCTGGAGTACGACAGGCACAGTTAAAAAATTCTGGCTTCCATCACCAGAAAGGAAGAGTGGTGAGAATAGAAACAACCATCTGACTAAAGACCGGTTCAGACTCAGTGATTTGGATCAAATATTCTCACCACGAATTTGTAAAAAAACGTTGAACACCTTTCAGATTAATTTTGCTGCAACTGTATTGTTGGCATCAAATTCTTTTCTCTTTCACGTTTGCCTAAAGTGCAAACCAGTCTCAAGCCTTCAATAGACAAACTCTCATCAGACATTGTTAGGGGGGGGTGTATACGTACGCATTTCTGAGAGCCGACCGAGGCCAGCATGCTCATGTCCGGAGCAAAGGCACAGGCGTACACCCAATTGGAGTGGCCCCGCAGTGTCACCACCATATTACCATCATCCTTCAGGTCCCACACCTTCAGGGTGCGGTCCCGCGAGGCAGAGAGGAGGATCAAGCTGCCGTCTGGGCTGAACTTTAGGTCGCGGATGACATCCTTGTGGTCCACCAGAAGGAGAATTTGCTCTGTGTGTTGTAAAAGACAGAGAAATATACCGGTAGAATACATGTATTTTCAGTAAAAACCCTCCCATGTAAACATCCATTCTGTACAAAGTTGTCTCTGGGACCAAACTGTTTTTGACAGTCTAGAATCCCCTGCATACACGTCAAAGTACTTGACGAGTTGTGCTTAACTGTCAGTGATTGATGAAAGTGAATTTTATCTGCCAGTTGCCTGCTTGTGATGGCTGCTTTTGTCTGCTGATGGAATTCGACCAGTGGCAGTACCTACCAGCATTTTATCAGGCTGTTGGTCAGGACTGTGCCGAATATCCGAATATTCAATCAATTATCAAAGATTCAAATACAGTATTATTTTCCAAATCTGAATACTCGAATGCAAAATTCATTAACAGGAAGGGTGAATTTTCTTTGGTTTTATATGAGAAAAATTGTACTATGGAGGCTTGTTTCAAGCAGATTCAAATGAAAAGCGACAGAAATCTTACGACTTAAAAAGTACATTATTCATTACAAACTTTTAAACGAAATAGCAATTTCACCAGGGCAAGAAGTATTGTTCGTTAATTTACATCTTGGTAAAATCATGGCTGCAGTTACCATACTCCTAGACACGAGAAGCGATTGTAGTGATTATAATGTACAATTGTGTGCATTATTGAATCTGATTTACATGTACATGTAGTATATGGTTTAACCATCAACAATCTGCCGGTTGGTAAGATTCCATTCGATTGAATTGAAGGTCCAATTTGCGAATAGTGAATTATTCGAAACTGACTCAGCCCTATTGTTGGTGACAAGCTTGTTTGTTTAAAGTGTAGCTGGGGAAAGTGGAATTTCTGACTGCCAGTAACTGTTACGAAAGTGAGGTTAAGCTGAAACAGTTTACGCCAGAGAACTTGTTCACAATTAATCTTCCAATCAGTAGCTGCAAGGGCCACTGATGGGTTACATTGTCCAATGTTCCAAGAGTCTCTGTCTGTGGATGTACATGTACATGTATGCGACGTACTGGTAAAGCCACAATCATGGGAGGCATGTGCCCTAGTGGTTAGGGTTTGTAGCTTCTGATCATAGGGTCAGGGGTTCGAATCCAGCTGGTGGCAGCATATTGTGATCTTGGGCAAGTCACTTTACCCCTGTGTGCCTCTCTCCACCCAGGAGTAAAACAGGTGGATATGGTAATTTAGCCTTTTGTGCCAAACTGACAGTACCGGGCTAGTATACACCCAAGGGAGCTGAGATGGTTTCAGGAAGGTTCAGATGATTCGTGAGCCCAATATGCAGGGATAATGATAATACAGCACCTCGGAATGGTTTGCCAGATAGATGGCGCTTTACAAGTGCTTGTTATTATTATTACTATTATCATGGGTATACACCTGCTTGTGGTGTCCATGTTATGAACACAACGTTGAAAAACAATGATGTACAGGCAAGAGTGGTGAGGCTCAGTCAAACAGCTTTATACCAACTAAGAATAAAAACTGTTTAAAGTCTGGCAAATCCCAATTTGCGAGGAGTTACATGTACATTTGTATTCTGCATTGCTGTGGCCTTCATAACAGTGTCTTTTGCAACAGAAAGTGTAGACTACATATACCAATGATTGTGACTGTTTAAATACCAAAGTCTAACTTACTCATTTGTCACCTGTTCCCATTGCACAGGACAAAGTACATGTACATACCGGTACACATGGCAAAGAACAAAAAAGGCTGATCATTTTTCCAACAGATACATGTGCTGTAGGGCAATGATAGTACATGTATCTAAATCCTTTCTCGTGGGAATACACAGAGGAGTATCATAAATCACACCAAAATGTATTATCGGAAAGCTGTAGAACTCAAAATTACAAAAAAAGTTAATTTTTTTGCTCTAGTTTTGTTTAGATTTTGAGTGAAAGGTCATATTTGCTTGATACACATGGCTGTATCGGTATGTGTATTTACTGTAGCCTATTGTTCCATCTATTGCTCTGTTCCATTATATCTTTCTGCTTTCATTCAGATTACCCTCAAGAGTCAGTACCTGTGACAGTTACCGGTAGATGCATTTCAAAAGTTGGACCAACAGATCCACCTTCTTAGCTTTTTTGGCTAGTCATACTAGATAAGATTTTTATCAGGTACAAGTACATGTACATGTACTATACATGGGGCATGGAATCTATGAACTTCCAAAAAAAATGGGTATGTTGAACAATGTTTACATGCAAGCTCTTTGGACTGCACCGATTACCTGTACTTAGGCAATGGCCAACAATCGCTTCTGTCAATTACTGTTGCCTGCATTATGACTGATTTTACAGGCTGAATTCCTTCCAATTCTTTTTCCGCCGGATACGGCTGTTTGGCGGAGTGGATTAATCATTGAAATGCTTCTTTCCACAGTCACTATTGTCACTATATTCACAGACACTTAGTATGACTTAAGTGTTATGATAATTTTAGACTGAACAGAGTTGCAGATAATGATAAAACCAATTTTCTGAATCACAGAAAATTTTTTCCTTCAAGCAACGCCTTAGCTATTGGTATATGTAATCTTTGTATCAATCCCAATACAATCTGGAACAGGCCAAAGAACAAAATGAGGGTACCAGCTTTGGATCCTCTTACATGTATGTAAGAAACAAGCTGGCAACCTCATGTTTTTCCGGTAAATATTTAATGCATATATTATACATATTATACATGTACCATGTAACATCATTTAGCAGCAGTGCACCTGTGTAGTGCAGGTAGCACAGTGAGGCTGGGCATTGCTACTGTCATCAACTACATGTTCACGACTAGAAACCTTTGCCTTCATGCATGTATGTACAATATGTACATGTACATTCAAATGCCAGCTTTTTAAAGAGACACGGTGTAAGTCACGTTTTCTTTCCTGTAAACTCAGCAAACAGCAAACTCGTGACACCAGTCTTTTGAAAGTCATGTTGTGCAATTTGACCATGAACCCTCAACAAACAAATGATTGATGCTTGCAGCAAGGGAAGTTGAAGAGTGAGGAAGAGAGTGAGAAGGTAGGGTACAAATGCCAGTACCCTCCAAATCGGCTTCACTTCAAATACATGTACATGTACATGTACATGTACCCTCCAAGTGCTGCTTTTTCAAGTCATGCCCGTGGAAGCAATCAATGCAATGGTTCCCAATGGGGATCATATTGCATGGCTTGTAAGCACCGTACCTTTCAATAGCCAAACTGTGCTCTCTGGCACAAGTTCTGCTGGGATTTTTATCAACCCCCCCATCTCTTGTCCCCCCCTCCCCTTCCCTGTCAGGCTTTACCCCAGTCTTGATTAATAATAGTACGTCATAAAGCCTGCTGGCTAGATACATGTAGATGTACTGTATGTATGTACACTGTATGTATAAATAAATACAATAAGTGTACATTGTACATGATGTACATCAGTGATTCAAATGGAAGCCTTCTAGTGATGTTCAGTACTTTTTTTTGCAAGAAACAAAGCAGTGGGTAAACAGTACATGTTCATAGCAACGATGTACCTAACAAGAAAAGGTTTACTATACCATGTTGTCTACAGGGCGACGCAAAACATCCGTGAAAAAAATAGTGCTCGGTGCGGCTGGCCAGCCGTTGACAGAAGCGCTAGCGCTAAACGGTAACTTGAAAGTTGAATACAACTTTAAAATAGGCCTTCTGATCATTGAAAAGGGGCACGTCCACCAAGTGGCCAATAGGTGCATGCTATTTTTAAAGGGCATGATGGCAATTCCCTGGGGCTTCGTGGCAGTGGCCGCTGGTGGCCGCTGGAAAGATCAAAGCCTGCAAGTCTGTTGCAAGGGCACATGCTGCACTAAACAGGGCAATAAATTTATTTCCTCTTTGCCTCCATAAATGACTCAAGCAAGACAAGGACAAGGAAATAAATGCAACATGCACTAGACTACGAAAAAAGGTTAGCGGAGTGATCATTGCTCAAAGAAAACCTGGAGCTTCATTCCCTTTGTGAATTAGCATTTTTATGCATTCTTTTGGCAAATTAAAAGAAATTTTTAAAAAGGGTTCCCGCAGTTAGTAATCAGTGTTTCAACTACCCACAGACATGACAACTGTCTGGATTCATTCTTTGATTCATTCAGGGAAAGTTTTAATGTGCCACAATCTGTCCAGACGGCAACTGTTTTTATTGTACTGTCAATTCATTTATCAGTACATGTACATCATGGTGGAAAAGCCAGTAGAACTTAGTGCTCCAAAAGGGTTTTTACTGCAGTAAAAATTATTCATACTTAAAAACTGAAAAAAGTGAAGTGCTAACATAATTAGTCCATGTACCTACAGGTACTAGTGTGACACCTCTGTATATCTAATTTTAAAGAAAACAAACCCAGGAGACCCTTCCGGGCAAGCATTAGGTTGGCTTTAAAGCT
Source organism: Acanthaster planci (assembly GCF_054643075.1). Taxonomy (NCBI): domain Eukaryota; kingdom Metazoa; phylum Echinodermata; class Asteroidea; order Valvatida; family Acanthasteridae; genus Acanthaster; species Acanthaster planci. The sequence goes on along the minus strand of NC_141785.1, from coordinate 12,366,486 downwards.
TGCGCATAATGGGACAACTGGACCTCAGTGAGAATAGACATGTACCGGTATATGCTTCACATTTATGGGGTTTCTTCTGGCTGCATGCCAAAAATCAGGTCATTACGATGTCGAAGCCCAAGCCCTGTTCATTTTGTTTGAGGATTAAGAGTTTCAAGCAATCAGGGCAACTTGAAAACCAGAGAGTCTGTTACATGGAGTATTCAGGGAAACTTTGCCTAAGATTTGACTACAAAAACACCACCGGTATACTCTTGTTTATTCTGGGTGAGAGAGTAAAGGGGAACCAAAATATGGAATGAACTACATGTGGTAAAATGTACTTTCTAGGTCAACTGCAATGAAATGATGCAATACAAAATCAAGTGCATGTTATATGCACGCATACAATCAACTGTCTAACTTGATCTTCAGACTTGGTCACATGGACGTTCACTCAGCAAATACCTGAAATCGGCTATTTAAGCTCAGTACACGGAGAATACAGTCAAGTTCATATATGCATACTGGTAGATTACTTTTGGAGAACATGGGTACTGTGCAACCAAGAATGTGGAATAAATACATGTTATTACATGTACATGCAATCTACATGTACACAGACAACACCCTGCTGTGGCATAGTTGGAAAAAAGCCAATGAACTTAACCGTGTTCATGTGGTACATATTACGACAGGTTTTATTTCCATCAACTGCATGGGTAGCCTTGAAATGTGCAACTCAGACAAAATGTTACATGTTTGAAAGCCTGAAAAGGACAATGCCAGATCATAAACGACAGTGAAAAAAAATGGGAGAAACCAGACGAAACAATGAAAGCAAAATAAAAATCATTTTCCTGATTTTGATGATTTTTCACCTTGTGTGTTTCCCTCGGGTGGTTTGTTAGGAATTCACATTTTGATGGCTGTTCATGGCCGGCAGAGCAACACATTAAAAGGTTGAACTTTCAAAGAAATATTTAAAGGGTAGCTGCAATGGTATTCTTTGGGTACAAACCTCCAAAATGCACCTTTGTGTCTCAGTCAACCTCACTTTCAATTCTTGTTTCACTATTTCAAATAGCTTTTGTTGCCAGTGTGTTTTTCATGCTAATGAACATTTTCATTTTCATGAGCAAAACTGTGATGTCATCCCAGGCAGAACATGTCAATGTTTATAGGTTTGTGCACAAAAACTCCTGCCCACAAGTAGTTTAAAGATTTTGCTGGCCTAAACTTCCTCTTCTTGATGTACATATTGTGTCAGTACAAAGCAGTAGGCATCAATCCTAGCAGGCAATCAGCTCTTCAACGTAAATGCTTTCAATTCACAATTTGAATAGCGAAACAAGTACATGTACATTTAATTCAATCCGCTTTGAGCAGAAGACCCCCCCATCAGACAAGGGGAGCCATGTACATGTAGGCTGAGAATGTTCAATTTGCTGGTAGCGACTTGACCGTAACGTGTTTATTTCATAGTCGTTTGTGAACCAGTAAAATGCAGTTCCGACCAAAAGGAGCCTCCCTTGCTCAGAAAATTGCACCCTCTTTTGCTCAAGTTCGAAACTCATTGGGATGTCAAACAGTTTTCAGACACACTGAAGAATAGCATAATGTTGCTGAAAAATTGTGTCTGCAATTAACTCATTGCAACTCCTGTACGGTACACTTAAAGTGTTTACCCAGACTGCTTGATTGAATAAAATATTGCCATCCTCTGTCCAACCAAGACTAAGTACAGAAAATGCCTTTTTTTTGTCATCCCCCTGTAAATAATTTCTAACTAGTAGGTAACCTTAGTAGATTGGACCATGTATTAGTTCACTACGTCTAAAATCGCCTCTACTGACTATGTAAACTACATGTATGATCAAATTACATTAAAATGCCTGCACCTACTTCAGTGAAAAATTTCATAGACTGAAATGTAGCTTCTAAGTTTAAGGTGCCCGGTACATACACTGTTAACCTTGGTTACATGAAGTACAAAATAAAACTATAATATAAATTCCAAACTTTGATGACAATTCATGTACTTGCAAAAGGGCACAATAATGATTTGAAAGGATATGGGTTTCTCCACCTCAGTATACAAGTACATGTATTTTTCTTTCTACCAACCTGTGGCGATGTCTACCGTCATGATCTTGCCCGACTTGAGACCGATGGCGATGATCAAGTCATAGCTGGAGTCCAAGTGCTCAAAGTGATGGTACTTGATATTGATGTGCTTCCACTTCTTGTGGGGCTTGGAGGCACCGAAGGCCAGGGACCAGACAGGGTCAGTGCACTGGACGATTTTCACGTCCTTTGTCACCTGCTGTTGCTCTTGCTGCTGTTGTTGTTCCTGTGGATTCTGCTGCCGGTTGATGTCACCATATCGGATGACGTTGCCACTGACATTGGTTATGTCCAATCTGCAAAACATGATTAGATGGATGAACTTTTAGTTAAAAACTGCAAATGAGTCAAAACCAAAGGGGCAGGCAGTCCCGTATATCAGAAAAAAATTCTTTGGTGACTTGCAGAGTGCTTTTGGAAAAACATGTAAAAGGTATCAACAATCACTGTATGAAACCCAGCCTCCATCATATTGCTTATTGCTGAAACACTTACACTTGGTTAAAAGCCCCTAAAAGCTGGGTTAAAGGATGAAATCAAGGGTGCAGTTTCCATGAAAAGGAGACATTTCATGTACATGTACTTTCTTCTCACATAAAAAGCTACCGGTACACAAAGGTCAATGTGAACAACAGCAAGCAGCTGGAAACAGGGGAATACTTGCTCACTGACATGACGAGGTTGGAAACTCCTGGAAACCATACACATACATTCTTGGTTGTGACCAGGAAGATGAGATTTGAAGTTTCTCATAATGAAGGAGGCAAGTTAAGTAACAGGTTTGCGGTAGCCCCATGCGAAATATCTCTTTTGTGAGTATTTGCGGTTCTAAACGGAACTAGAGGTGTGACCAGTGCTGTAGTCCTGCAAGTACAATATGAGTCCACCACAGCTCATCCAGTCTTCCATCAAGTCGCAAGCTATTCAAATGAACAATGACAAAAGCATTCCTTTGTCGTTTTACCCTCTTACTAATGAATGGTCAGGTAACAAGACTTGTGGCTGGCATATTTAATGGACCCAATTTACTGCACTGGTTGTGACCAGTAAACAGTTAAAAAAACTTTTGGTAACAAGCAATCACTTCATTTTCTAACGGCAGTGCATTTTCAAATGAGAAACAAGGGAAAATACTTGTGACTGAGGCCGATACTTACACAGTGTTTCTCTGGTTGTCCCAGGGAATGAGCCTAACTTTGCAGTTTCCCGATGACCAGGCAAAGTAGGAACGGTCAGGCGCAAAGGCCACAGACCAAGTCTCAAGATTGACCGAACTGTTCCTGAAGGCCAGGACTTGGTGCTGGTTGCCAGTTTGAGGTCGAAGGTCACATATGGGCTGTGCTTTGGCTGGAAATTAAAAAAAAAAACATTAGGGCTTATTGGATGGTCTCAATCACAGTGATTACATATCGAGGTTTTGTTTGACATGTATGCACTTGGAACAGTTTATGGGTCACTTACAAGAAGAAATCCCCCTGCAAAATCTGGTAATGGTGACAGGATGACCGGCAGGAAATTAATATTTCAGTCAGTGTCTGGGAATCTTTGGACATCTCATGGGCCATTTTTGACACCATTTTGTTACACAACTACATGTAAAAAGCATAAAACCTGTGCAACTTGGATACTTATTTATCACTTCAATTAAAATGTACCGGTATGTGAATGTGGACACCTTGCTTTTGAATGCCGACTTAAACCCTGCATGCAGTAAACATGTAAACATACATGGAGTAACATACTGCACGTGTTTCAAATTAATGCTGGCACAGTAAAGCATTCATCATTTCAAGCATAGTCTCCTGATTTCAAACACAAACATGATTCTGAGTCCATGTTGACCTGTGGGACAAGTCAAATGGAGAAATCTGCATGGCTAAGCATGTGATTTTAATGGTGAGGGGAAACCATTTCTGCAGATTCAATCAACTGTGTGGTGTGCTCACAGTTACACTGACATGTGAATGACAGACAGCATTCTTGTGGACAGTTATACTGTGCATGTACATGCAGGTTGCAAAGCTCATGCTGTTGCATAATGACTCTTTGTTATTTGATCGCCTTAAATGCCTCAGTGGGTTCCATTCATGAGCAACCAGCCACACCCCCAAAACTGACCAATGGCATAGCTAAAGAAAATGGCTTGACAACAGCAGAGGGGCAAGGCCCCCAACACAAGTATATGGCAAACAAATATAGTTCACAGAAGAATTTATGTACATGTCTCAGTTCATGTTGACATTCTGCCAAGTCATGATCTGGTCTATTACATACATGTACATGTTTGTTTTTACATCACATACAAGTGGATACAAAAGCTCTGTCTGTCATATCTGTAGGTATTCTTCAGTGAATAATTATGTTTGTTTGTAGCCAAATGGCAAAGATGTCCAATTATATACATGTACATATGGAAAACCTTGGATGCATTTTGACTTGCCGTGGTTGAATAATTCAAAAGTCATAATTTACCCAGTGGGTTTCTTTGTGAAAAATACTATTTCATGCATAGATGCACCCTACATGTTTGATGATATACGTGTGCATGTACAGTGCATGCATTGATTTCACTTTTGTAGTACTCATGTAAATGTATGCTGTTGTGGTCTGGACATGCAATCTCCAAATATGGCATAACTACCGTACACGTATTTATGTATTTGACGTATTCCATTGCCCTCACAAGAATGAGCACCCTCTTTCTCAGTGTCTCAGCAAGTTTACGGACATGTAAATTGATCATTCCAAATACATGTACAGTAGATCCTCAGTTTTGTTGTTTGATATAAATGCCACACTCAATAGTTTTGTTTTTGGACAGACATTTGGGCTGTGTTTTTTCTTCTATCCTCAGGTGTCCATCTTGGGATGTGTCATGCCCATTTGACATGCAACGCTGCTCATATATTTTATGCATTAATTTCAACCCAGGGTCACACATTTTCACAATTAACCATGCACATAATCTCATACATGTATCTCCAGGACTGAGCTGCAAATATGCGTACAGTACTGCTTTGCATGTAAATGTACAGTATATGTATGTATGTACATTGCATTCTCTGAATGTTGTTGTACTGTGCAATACAAGAAACCACATCACGAACCCAGAACCTCATTTTCGAAGGGGACACGCACAGAATTTGAATGTCTACATTAATAGTCTACAATATGCAAGACAAAACAAACAAAAAAATCAATCATTTTCTCCTCCAAAACACATTGTTTTCATTTTTGAAACATCTGGGTTCTATTACAAAATACACCGTACTGCAGGTGTTGAAAACAACTGTAATTAATGTATGATGTATATCCAAAATTTAAAAAAATGAGCAAAATTCATTTTGTCAAGCCCAGATTGGACCCATTCTGTCCTTGAGTACATCTGAATCCTGTCAAGGGATAAATGTAGAGTTGGATGAAAGATTTTCTATAAAAACCTCAGGAACACATTACTAATTAGTCAACCAACCAGCCAAAGAAGGGGGCCACTGTTGACAATTTTCTTGGCAAAAAAAAAAAAAAATTTCAAAACTAAAAAACCCATGTGTCCTAATAGAAACCAGCATGAAACAAAGGATCCAGTCTTTTATTTCCAAGGAGGGGCACATGAAAATAACACCCTGTAGTCTACCGATTCTTAAAAAGTTTTGCATTAATCTTGAGATCTTGTATTCTACAGGTACATGTACTCTAAAAAGGTTACTGTATTTATCCTAATAGAAATAATTTTCCTTAAAGTTTGCCCATTTTGATTAATTTGTTTTCAAATTAAGTCCAGAAAGCCTTTTGACATTCCAAATAATTATTTCTGCACCATATCTTCAATGAATTTATAAAATTTGAAATATCAAAACCTAAACAAAATAAAACGAAATGACATCTATTCTGTTGCCAGAAAGAGTTCCATATATATCCAGCCACCACTTATTTTCCTTATAATATGAATAAAAATAATCAAATAATATAGAGCAAGGCTCAAAACTAATTAAGGAGTAAAAAATATTTGAAGTTTTCTCTGAAATGACTGACTTTTTCTGTCATGGCTGATAGATATTGTGTATGAGGTCTAAGGTGGTGACTAGATGGAACTCTATTCCAATAGCAGGGAAGCAGAGCAGCATTTAGCAATTTTTCCAATAGAAGCAGGATCCTAAATGTACATTGAAAAACAGTGGATATTTGACCAGTTCATGGTTCAAGATGCTTTTGCTGTGGTGTCAGCATAGCATCTGAACATGTGCAGAGAATGTTTTTAGGTACTTCAAAATTTCACTCTGACAAATCTTTTGTCTGGCACGGTTGAGCCCAATCTTTGAAATTGTGCAAATTTTGAAATTTGTGCTACCACAGATATTGCCATGAAAATTGCACACCGTGATAAAATTTCTGTGAATACATGAACAACAAGCAACAGTCATCACAGTCATATGTAAGAGGTTGTCATTGATTCTACGTTTCGCACGACTTCGTAAGGTCCGTTTTGCGCATGACATGTGTGCTGCATGTAAAGCGTGGCACATGGAGCTTGGGTACGGTACGTCAATGTGACGCCGGCCTGCAACGGCTGTTCCATGTCAAGACATATGTAATACACAGACTGAGCGATAAGATACTACATGAACCAATTGGCTCTTCCAAAACTTTGGCAGCAGACTGAGCGATAAGATACTACATGAACCAATGGGCTCTTCCAAAACTCTGGCAGCAGTTCAGATGTCTTGACATGGAACAGCCATCAAGACGATGAAGGGTCAAGTGACGTGATACTCAACGACCTTATTTTAAAGATGGCGACTGAGAGAGCGTGCCGGTTAGATTGAATGGACAAAGGCAAAAAGACTGGAAAATACCGGAATAATGTGAGTGAAATAATTCAATAAATGGTTTTTAGAAAGTGGAAAGGTCAAGAATCATGTTCATGTGCAAAAGAAATTGCGCCCACGATAAGTGGGTGCGCCGAAATGTTCAATACGCTGACACAAAATTGCGTATACGGATGTGGGGCCAAGGATGGATCGGGAGTGAGAGTCCGTGCCACACTAGTGGGGCTAACCTGATTCCAGATTAATACAGGAATAGCCTACACACTGTACTGACATGGCCTAGGCCTCCATGTATGATGTAGGGATAGGCATGGTAGGTCCTAGGCCTAATGTACTAGCAGGCCTACCTAGGCTTACCATTCCTACCTAAACGTGAACTTGAATACCTTACTTGAAAGCACTGCCCCCAAAATACGACATACAATTTACATGACAAACACATGTGACTAACAGTTCACAGACATCCTTATCTCAGGTTCTGAATCAAATACTGAAATATGAATAGGGCCTACATGTAGGCTAAAGAAGTATCACCGTCACGTAGCCTACCAATGTTTTCCGGCGTGGAAAACTGAAAACTGCTCATACTAATTCTTGAAGCAGCCAATGAAGGATTAATGTAGGTCACTCCAAGTACGAGACTGGTGTGTTCTAAGTAATATAGCAGACACCTTCCAAGTTGTCTCAAGCTACTTAGATCCAAATTGATCATGCAACTGTACGGACGACAACATGGCGATCGAGCGAAGTCTGTTCCTGTGCACGGTGGAGGCTCGTCGTGGGCTGTGGCTCTGACGACACATACCCACGGCCACGCGTACGCATGCGTGTCTTTTAACGTTGGGATCGAGATCTGTCAGGCCTAGCCTACGAGCGAATTTTTCCAACGATGATCGACGAGCTCCTATTCCAGCGTATCTCCTTATGACGTTGTGTCTAACTAGAATTTAGAAACCACTCTTCCAGGTACATGTATCAACTGCCATTCTGGTATGCTTTAGCCTGGATTTGCATACTAGTGATATTTGTTGGCGTCTGCGCAGTTTGAAGAGGCAGTGCGGTTTCACAGTTTGAAACGGTCTAATGAATCACGACGCGTTTCTGTATCTCACGTGTACGTACGTGTGCACGTCACTCGCGTGACGAGCTGCACGTACACAACAGGGGCCTTTCTTTGTTGTACAGTAAATGTACATAAAACCATCAGCAGCCGCGCTGTACGATCTTTGGTACGCAGTTTATGTTGCCGATGAATGACTTGCAGATATGTGTAGACTGTGTAGTTGAAAGGATTTCTCCACCTAAATGATGATGTGCTCAGAAAAAAATGAATGGGGGAGGCAAATTCAAAAAAGAATTTGGCTTCGGGATCATTCAGCATGACGTTGGGGGAGAAAAATCAAATGGTGTCCTTTTTTTTAGGGTTTTGGTGCTTCTATATGTATATGATAAATAAATATATCAAAACCAAACCAAAATTTCCGTAATGACAAGTACTCGTGAAGAAACCTTATTATAACAAGCAATAGAAATGTTACAGCAAGGCTAATGATGTCCTTAATGAACCAAATAAAATATTTATATACAGGGCGGTGGGTTTGCGCGACTACGATGCCAAAGCATTATGAGGAAAAGTGGGAAATCGTTGTAAATTGTAGGCAACAGCACACTGTTTCCTTAAAAAAAGAGGCAAAAAGGGCGTGGTTGTAAATGTCGACTTTTGTATGTGCATTTGCAGAGATGAGCTGGTGATTTATTTTCAGAACTCTTCCAGATTTGCATCTATTTGGCTAACAGTTTGGGGAACTTCAAGGAAACAAGCATGGGTACTTCTGATGAGGGACCATGAACTATATTCACGTACATCTATAGAGGCTTTGCACGGTAGCCATCTTGTATGCAGTGCAATTCTTTCGTTCCACAGGGAAACCTCCTCTGTGTATACCCTGTGGAACAAAAGCACCGACCTACAAGACGGCAGCCGCGCATTACCCTCTTTTGGCATAACGGTTGCAGGCAAGTAAATAGGTCCAAAATTGCCTGCACGGACGGAATCACGATTTGTAGCGGTGATGTTCTCTGCTATTAGAGCATTTCGTGGAACGTGGACTGGGTAGTTTCCAGGGGCAGGACTACCAGCTTGTATTCTTGTAAGTATCGGACAAAACGGGCCCTCCAAATTGCGCTATTTTGCAAAGGAGTGCAGGCATCAATTTTCAAACTGGCAATGGGCCACATGACTTTTTTGGGGGGGTGATTCTCTCTGGAGAGAAATATCTTCAAAAGTCATGAGTTAAGCCACTAAGATTTGACAGGAAAATGAAAGATGAGGAAGTGTACTTTAATTTGGTATGTGTCCTGAACACCTGTGAAACTTGTATTTTTCCTGATTTTTTTAAGTGGGGATATTTATCACTGTTGCCCATGGCAGCTTATTTACTGGTGTGTACCCATAGCATTAAGGGTCTTTTGCCCAATAATTTTGTATATCGCCCTCTTGCGTCAAAATTGTCTTGACTCTGTTTAATAGGAAAAAAAAGATTTTAGTTTTTAATGAATTTCACCATTGGTCAATGTTTTACTGGTCACGTGTATATGGAGTTTGCTACAAGCGGGAAGAGAAGCCTTTCCTCCCAAAGAGGAGGAACAGGTGAATTGTATAGGTAATTTCATCATAACTAACAACCGGGCTGCGTCATCATTCACGGTTACACATGTTCTTTTGAAATCCCAGAGCGGTCTGGTTAGCCTCTCAAAACTTCTTATGACCCAAGACAAAAACAATCACCTGAAGAGCTACAGGTGGATTTTTTATTCTTTTCAAACCTCGGCTTTGTGCGTTGTACCCTCGCTTGAGGAATTCAGTCTCTGTAGTTAAGACCAACTGGCTCAATGCAGTGTGAAGGTCTGCTCTGAGCGACATCAAATCGTCTAATTTGCTCCGAGATAGAGCACGCATTCAAAATTTATAGTCCGAGATGAATCCGAAATGGAGAGTGAAGCCGAAAGTTGAAAACTGGCCCGGTCACCAGTCAAGCGTGGTCACTTGTATTTGGCGCCCTCTGTAGCCACAGTTTTCTTGCGCAGTTACTGTGCTCAGCTTTTTGCATTGTGCCGTTAACCAGTGTATAAAGCCTCCCACAAGAGTTTATTCATAAACACAGAATATCAGTTATAACCCCTTTTCTCACTCTTGTAATTATGTAAGCCACTAAATCCATGCCCCCTTCCCGTATATTTAAACAGAGACCAAATGGTCCACCGTGGGTGGTTCCCCGTCTACTATTTGGCATCGTGCCCTTTCCAAGACCAACTTGTCCAACTGATTTGCCTGACAATGCCACTTTCCGTGTTTACCTTTGGGCTTTAAAGGGCTTTACTCACTCAGTTTTCTCGTCGAAATGACCTGAGCACAATCCCCCGGCTTATAGGATAGTCGACAAAAGAGCTATCAAACACCCTGGTGGGGCTTTCAAAAATTGAATAATTAGCCTTCCTCCGCTTTATGGAGGCCCTAGCAAGTTTGCAACACTGAGAATAATTGGAAATCTCCAACAAAAGGTTTTTGGGCTGCGAATGGGGCTCATAATCTGTGACATGCACTTGGCGAAGTTACGGTTTGTGAATGTGAGCAGACCGAAGGAATAAACCCATGGGCGTTGCCAAGAGTTTTCTGGAATAGAAAAAATCAACTCTAAGAAGCTGACAAACCATTTAGGACGGAAGTCAACTCTGAGAAATCTACAAGCAAATTGGTGATCTTCATCAACTTTCCTCTTTTCCACTCTTCTTTCGCGTTTTCTTTACTTTTCTCCTTTTCTAAATTTAATGTTTCCCCCGAAGGAAGATGGGGGAGGTAAGCGCCCTCTCCTTCCCCCTTCCCTGCATGTCAGCGCTCAAAGCCCGCCGGATTCTCTCCTTGCACTGATTTGTCTGACTAATAATCAGACAAATCAAAAGATATCAAACAATCTTCTCACTCCTGAATATTGCCACGGGTAAGAAAAAGCATTACCGTACCTTTCACGTAGGGTGCTCTTTTGGTTAGATGACACTGTTTTATAGCTATCGAAGGTCCTCAAATTCAACGTGGGTTCTACCCTTACCTGTTCAATTTGCCATTGGGCCCTTCTTAATATTAATGGCTGTGATATTCGGATGAATTTGTTCTACAGACACAATCCTCGTTGAGGATTGAGGTTCTGGCAATAATAACAAGTATAGCTGCCTAGGTGTTCTGAAAAAGGACCCATCCGCTGCAATAGATGCCGCAATTTTTCATGTCAAAATCTTGATAAAATGTGTGCCAAATAACGCGCACTGCAATATACGCAATGTCTGAAAATCATGAATCGGAAACTATATTGGAAGATAAATTGGCGCACTATTGACATGAAATCTTCGGGGCAGAAAGCGGGATGCCTGTTTAATGTTAATGAAGCACGTGCACATGTTTAATTTAAGGAGAATAGCGGTGTCTTGTGTGCCAACGCCATTTTACTCATTAACCCCACGATGCATGATGTCGAGCCGCACGATGAGTCCCTCGTCCCTGCTCAGGGTATAGCTATTGAGAGAGCTATTGCCATGAACACGGGGATACTGCGGGACAATAATTGTCTCTTCATATGCGCGGCGGCTTGGCGACTGTTTTCAATCTCGGCTCGGTCTTCCTCTTCTCCTCCTTTGTCCCCGTATTTCACGGCTTCTTGGGCAAATCACCCGTCCTCTCATCCATCCCGACACTGCGGGGCATTGTGAGTGGGAGTGGGTACGGCGGGGGTGTTGAACCGGGTGGCAATTGGAGTCACTTCCCTGCTATAGTTAACATTCTGGAGTGCCTGGTTGGGGTGTTACACATGTACAATTGGTCCAGCTGAGTGGGCAAGCACTGAAGAGCCAAAGGAGGATGTCATGTCGGGTGATGTTGACGATCAGCCGTCCAGGCCTGATATGATATCTTCGCGTAGTCACGCCTCCCGGCTGTTTACTGTCAATGCCTGGTGAGCATAATCACACACGCACAGTACACCATTTCTTTTGTAGTGGCCCACAGAGTAGGGCTCATGACGTGGACTGCTTGTTCGAAACAGGAAAGGCTGACCGTGAGAAAAGGGTGTGACGGTCCCCGGAGCTTCTCGCCTACGACTGCTGACCTGCCCTCCACGGTTATCTTTGATCTGTCGGTAATTTCCGGTGGTCTCAGCGCCTAGCGGGACACAGGTACAAGATTTCAGCCTATATCCTTTTGACGGACTTAACTCTTGATCCAGTTGTAGTAATGTTCCAAATCTCCTGCATTCTACGCTCCTTCGGCTCGCCTACATGACTACTGTTCATGGTGTACATCACCTGCTGGTCGAATAAGCTTCTTACGGACCTGGGAACCTGGCAAGGACGGGGAACACTTAGAGTGGGAGTAATGTGCATGCTGACGGCTAACACTCCAGTGAGGCGACTCGTCCATGTGCAACTTTCTTCGTGTCTCTAAGTTGGTCGTAGTGACGTGAGGGATTGGCTCAACTATTCTAAAAACACATCCAAATTTCAGGGAAAAATCAGTGATCAAACGAGAGCATTAGGCACCGGAGTCTTTTCCTCGGCCTTCTGTTTCTAGAGGCATGGAAATGTATAGGTATGGGGAAATATAAGAGGATGATCATCAGGAAATGCAGGAATCTTGTGACAAAGATCTAGCATCGATGATCACATATGGGAGTCTTAGGACTGAAGGTCTTTCTGGCAACGAGAGAAACCGCATGCCCAACAAGAAAACTTGACGGTACAGTCATCACCGAAGGTCTCAGATAATATGCCCTAATCACTCTTGTCCGCCGAGAAAAGATCCAGTGTATCCGCTTCCGTAAACAGGGGTGCCAATGCAGTTGTGATATACCCTGCTTCAACCACATAGGCTCATTTTTATATCCACTTTATCTGCCATCCACGGAGAAATCTTGGTAAAAAGTTTTGTACGTTGTCGATCTGCGAAGATGTCCTCTTATCCAGTTAGGTCCCCCGGGTTCCGGACGTCATGGACGCGGATGTCACCAAGCCCAAGGCAAACAGGTAAGTGGGAATAAAACTCTATATCTTATCAATTTGACTGCAAATGTAGACATCTGTTATACTCTAAACATCTGATGCACGTCTCTGTATGGGATTTTTAATAGAGAATCACTGCTTTATGGGCCTCATGATGCTTTAGGCGCGCTTTGTGTCGTTGCCAGAGCCGTATATATACATGTACATACACGTATACGGCTCTAGATTGCAGATCTGTATTATCCCATAATAGAGATCATAAAAATTAGGGACCATAAAGCTAGAGGGGGAGGGCCGGGCCAGGCCTCAACCTCGTTCCCATGGACACGTTCTTGTCGCGCCATGTTGGTTCCCACCATGCCTTGCGCGATCTAGCCCATGGTATTGTACAAGTTAAATATCCTACGACATTAATCAGGCTGACACCGTTGAGGTATGAACAGGTATGAACCGATTGAGGCATCGCTTCATACATTATGAATGATAGCGTAGCTGGGAAAAGGGGCATGGATATCCCCCTTCGATAATACCCGGTAATGAAATGTGTGGACATTGCATTAGCCAACCCCGTGTTCTGTTTTTGCTATTGTTTTAAACTTTTGTATGCCATTGTTGATCAGCAGTTGATCTGTGGTCCGATGTCGACGATGTTGATTTCTTGACTTGTTATCCGCTCCCAGCTGAACAAAAGAGGGCGTTTCTTTTTTTTACTCACCGCATAAGCGCGCGTTTATAATCGAGATCAATGGGTGCGTTCGATTAGCTTACACGTATAAGTCAAACTTACACGAGAGCGTTCGTTTAGCCATCACGTGATGTTCGTGCCTGCCCTGGTGTCAGCCACCACTACCCCAGCTGGCGAGCGGGTCTCTGGAGGCTGCCCGAGTGTAATGACGTCACGGATGGACTGTTCGAGCATGGACGTACGTGATGGAACGAGGCGGGGACTTGACCTTTTTCCCAGAATGCCTTTGAAAACACACTGTAGCGTTCGATAAGCCTCATTTTGAGGCTTCCCTTGAGTGTAAAACTGGTGTGTTCAGGGAAGCTAATCGAACGCACCCAATGACGTGTTTGACGCGAAGCACGCTGAGTAAGTGGAACGAATTTTATATGGTCTTTGCGTACACGCAGAATGCGTGCAATATAATAAGCCGCTTGGAAAACTTACAACCACCTGTCCTTCTTTTGCCGCTTGGGGGTGCACTTTAACTCTGGGATAACAGAAGACTGGCGTAGGCCAACAGGTAGAGTTTGTTGGAGCACCGTGAGGAAGCGCTCTTATTTTGGCCAGCTGGGGAAACATACCCTGTTGTATTGAAATACCGATCGCACAGTAACAGTTTGGAGGAACTTAGAAATGGTTTAAATTTCAAGAAGTACTTTAATGACGGGTTTTGCCCTTAAATGATTTAAATTTATTCACTTTACTGTAGGTCGACAGCCATTAATGTATCAATTCCCTTCGCAAAAATTGGAGTTCACCGTGATATGCGGGGAGGGGGATGAAGAGGGTGCAGAGTTCCTATGTTATGTACAA